>NC_135499.1:145882931-146125722 GCF_052857255.1 Amblyomma americanum | reverse complement strand
CCTCACGCAGGAGACTTTTCTCGGCTGTGAAGGCCGCTGTACAGTGCCACCCTGCTCCCACTGTAGAGGCTTAGTCCACAGTCCCGAGAACATCGCGGTCACCGGAGTTCACGACATGTGTCAACATTCAGCAACTGGGCATGCATAAGCGAGAGAGGCCAATGCTGTCCAGCTCGCGCTTATTGTTTCACACTTGAACTCCACGGGCAGACCCTTTCTCCGCCCACCTGAATTCTTTATTTTCCAATCGAAATGCTACAGCTCAGTTATTTCTCCTTTTATTTTTTCCGTAGGCTTGCCACTAGACTTGAACACTGGGTGTAATACCGGGCGTTGGCTGGCAGGTTAGTCCATGCCACTGCTTCTTCAGTTGGCGCCTCAGTCCCGAACCTTATTCACGAAGAATAATTGGCTTTGAGGAAAGGCGCAGTAACTGCAGGTCTCACTTCTCGGTGGCCACCTCAACCGCGCTGCGAAGCTCCGGAGGAGGAGAAGGAGGAGGAAAAAACATTTATCCTTGTATTAAATGAGGAATGGGAGGTCACGCGCGCAACCTGCAAACATTTCTTATTGTGTAAATAGTTTGCACATATTACTTCTCCCCTATCCTCTCTTCCTGTCCCCTCACCTCTTTCATTTCATTTCTCCATTCTGCCTGCTATCCTTTATTTCGGCTGCCCCAGCTCAGGCGCTTCAGTGTCGATGGCAGATGCCGGGGCTAGCAAAAAATCTTATCCTTCCTTTTTATAATTATTTTAATACAGGTGGTATGGTTGTTGCGCTGGGTGGTTGCAGTCCTTATTCCGGGACGCCACTGGCAGCCGCTGCTGCCCTCTGGACCAGGGCCCGCTGGGCCTCCAGGTTCGAGAAGGTCCGGAATAATTACTTTCGACCACCTTGGAAGTTTGTGAACTGGCTGAATGATCTTTACGTGCCGAGAGAGAGAGAGAGAGAGAGAGAAAATGCAGCGAACCAGGCAACGCCAGTTTGGGTGCACATGGGGAGGGAGGAAGCTAAGTTGTCCTTCAGTCCGTAACACCACACGACGCCCACGGTGGGTCTACATTGTGACACTCAAGCCGGTCTTCAATTTCTGAGAGCCTTCATACATTTCCTGCCTGACGAAGGGTGCGGCCCAAGGCCCCAGCTGGACCTTGGTCTCCGTTACGGGACGTGAACCCAGGTGGCCGCGTGCTGGCTCTGTAGACACACTCGTTGACTGCAAAGGGTAAGGCACAAAGTAGGTGCGACATAATCTCTTCTTCGCCCTATACACACTGTGGACAGTCTTCCACAGCAATGTTTCGAGCAAGCATTTGTGAACGCCACTCCCCGAGCCACAAGCGCCCACAACAGAGTTGCATCGCAGCTGGAGAGGCTGCGGGGTAGCTCGAGTTGTCCTAACGGGTCGAGGTTGTGCAGATGGCGTCGCGAGTTCACTGGAGCGTTCCAAGAAGCCCGAGTCGTGTTGCGGGCAAACACACGAAGCTGTGTTGCCGTGGAGGGGTCCGCATTAATTTCGAACGTCTCGCGTTTTGTTACAAGGCAGCAAAATCGCACTACACGGTAAGTCTTCGCATTTCTTCTCCGTCTAAATTTTGCCCCAACCATATAGTTTCTATAGGCTGTCTGGGAATCTGCGATGATGTATGCTGATGTAGGATGCCAGGTCACCAGCGCAATCCCCACCTTTTCCATCTATGCAATTTCTCCTCGTCTGACAGACAATCCATTGGCTACCAGTCCCTTGTGGACGACTACATGTGGGGCAAAGTTGCATCGCTGGCCTGGAGAATTTTTCAACAGCCCAGAGCTTGCGCATCCCGGTACCGGGCCACCAGGGGGGCAGAGGGGGAAACGAGCGTGCACATGCCGCTGGCCGAGCATTTCTCCCCGCCCTTACAAAAATTTCTGTAGACAGTCTATAGACTGTCCACAGACTTATGTCTATACAGTCTATAGACGAAAACTAGAGAACAGTCTACAGGCAATACAAATCCTATAGGCAGTCTATAAACAGTCTATAGATTTATGGCCATACACTTTTAGTAGACTTTTGTCTATAGACAGTCTATAGACTATGGATAGACATAAAGCAATATCCATAGGAAGACAATAGTCCTATAAGAAGTCTATGGACTATATATAGACCATGTTTATAAGGGCGTGATGCAGCCCTCCTATGCACACCCTCCCTGGAGATGGTGACATACAGCCTTTGATAACCCAAGTTGAAAGTCAACAACGCCTACGCCTCACCAGGCAAACCTATGCAAAATCCCACTAACGGTTTGAACAAATGAGGAGAATGTAATCTCAAGCAACTGAGAAACTACGTCATTCGACAATCCGGATAAACTATACAAAAGACAAATTCAGAAGCTTTTAAATCGGTGAGTATATTCTGTGGCAACACGCATACCTTTATCATACGGTATGGGCCTGCCAGGCTAGTAGTTCTAGATTTAACAGAGCAGCCAACAGAGTGAGGCGGCCCTCGTAAGCACGGACGGCTGCCTTTACCAACGGAATCCTGAATTGAGGATTCGACCACTTTCCCCTGACCCCTTCTCCTCTTTTTTCCCCCAATAAACGTTTTCATCATCACCATCATCTCCCTCAAAATGGCGCCGCCACGGCCGGCCTTGAATCCTCGAGCTGGATGTAGGCACCCGTTCGCCACAGCCACTGAACGTCCGCGGCCAGTAAGGATTCTAACAAAAACTTCCTCAGGAAGGAAGTTAGCGAATCAACGCCGCGACAAGGAGTTACCAGCTTTTGATGAGTTAACACACGCCGCAGCAGTACAACCCACTACCACTACATCTATATAGTACTAGTGCTGCTGGCTGCATGCGGCGCCGCGAAGTGCAGAAAAACAGCCCGTACAGCTGCAGCCGTCTGAAAGCGCCCCGCGCACACACAATACGCATTCAGTTTTCAAAGCTTGAGTGGAAAAAAGGCACATGGAGACAAACCTCGCGAGATAAGCGCCGGCGGCTTATTACTACGCATGCCTGCGCGGGGCGTGTGTGTGTGTGCACCCCCCCCCCCCCCCACCCCCCCCCCCCCCCCCCCCCCCGCCTCGCCTTTTCCGTCCGCCATTGACGCTCGCGTGAATGGCGCCGCCGCGGCGGCCCAAAGCACGTCCGCTCTGCGCACGCCGGCCCCGTAGTAAGCGGCGGCGGCGTAGTAGTAGTACGCGCTCTCCCGCCGTCGTAGTGGCGCGTGTTTTGCGAGAGCAGATACGCGTTACGCCACGCGGGATCACGCCGCGGCCCAAGGCCGCGCGGTCGTGGCACACGCTGGCTGCGTTCGCACGCACGAAGTGCCGCCGCGCTCTCCGTTCGTCCCGAGGCACGCAGCACGAAACAAGTACCACACGCACGCACAGGCATGCGTGGCACGCGGCGAAAGCGTGCCGTACACCCGCTCGTTGTCGCCGCGAGCCGAGTGTGCCGTACACACTTGTCGTGTCGTGCTCGGCCACGGCGAGCGCTGCAGTCGGAGGGAAACGCGCTTTACGCCTCCGATCGAGCGCTTTTCTCCGTTCCGTGGGGGTACACCCATTTGATCCGAGGTTTTTGGCCCACGATGTTGCCTGTTAGTTCGGCTAAACAGCGATTATTACTTCGCACGTCCTCCATTTCCTTCGTGACACGCTCGAAGTTTGTCATTCTCTAGCAATGCGCCCGTTTTTAAAACGGGGCCTGTACCGCGAAATGCGCACCGGAGAACATTGCGGAGGCCGGAAGCGATCGGCGACACGAATGTTACCGTTGCTGGCTCATTTTTTTTTTAAGGGCAAACGAGGACTGAAAGTAGGCTGAGAACACACAGGCGCGCTGTACCGACGTCCTCAGTATTGTGTGGAGATCTTTGGCGGCTTGATTTGTGCAGTATAGTGCGTTCCATTGGTCGCCGACGGCTAGCACCGCACGTGACCACTTTCGTCCGTCGCTGTAGTCGCTGAAATCGCGCCCCTGGCAGCGAATGCAAATTGTGCAAGGAAGTGGAAAGGAGGTGGCACGGAATCGCGACCGTTGCCTATTCCCTACCTTCAGCAGCAGTATTTTTATTCATGGGCAGCAACCCCATACAAAAACGTCCTATGGTCGTCTGTGGAAAAAGCTATGTCCGTCCATGGCTTTTTATGAACGTCTGTAAGCACCCAAAGAGGTGCTTATAGCTAAATATTGAAAAATCTATGCCACTAAAGCTATAGATTTCGAATCGTCTTTAGCTCTCATTAGAAAAATATATCAGTCTGTATCTACGGCTATAGATGGACATATATAGGAAAGGTTTATAGCTATTTCGGCCAAATGCCCATAGCCGGGCTTAGGACATTCTTGTATGGGAGTACTGTGCTATGCACATTTTTTCGTAATAACGAACTTGTGAAGCGTCGTCGGCGAACACAGTACGGGGCCCAAAGCACTAATGAGGTCCCGGTGTTTCTCTATGGCTATCCATGGTAAAACAGCGCGGAAAAAACACGAGGACGGAACAAAACACGACGACACGAGCGCTGACTTTCCTTTTTTTTTACTTTCAACTGGTGATTTATTATGCACGTGTGTACATATACTATTCCCGCCAAACACTACGCAGAACAAAAATATTCAAGAAACACTGCGTCATCACTGAACACATTAAATCTACCTTGCTGCAAATGCATGCTCCAAACAGCTGATTTCGTGGTTAGCCAATGATAATGAGGGCTTGCTGATGCATGCTGCACCCCCTTTGTCAATATGATATGCTCTACTAGTTCCCTTACTACCTGATCTTTATGTTTGAAGATGACGGATGTCTGATGAAGCAATGGGGCGCACGTGTGCTTAGGTTGCCTGCAGTGCAGCGCCAAATTCGAACCGGCTGCCCTGCCTAAAGAATTGTGATGCTCCCTCAGTCGTGTCGTCGTGTTTGTTCCGTCCTCGTGTTTTTTCCGCGCTGTTTTACCATGGATGACAGTAACCAACTTGCTCAGCTTTCCGTATTTCTCTATGGCGTCGTCACTGAAAAGCGCGCAGTGCGGCGGAAACGTGACCACGGCTTCGCCTCCGCAATCAAAGGCTCCAACGGCACGTCACCCGTTCCCTTTCCAGCCGTAGCAATCCCGCCAGTGTTACCCTTCGCACGAGAAAGTATATCACGGGAGTACGTCACCAGCAGATCGGTGCTCCGGAAAGAGATTTCGTGGAGCATGATTATCCAGACGGCGAAAGTCACCATTCGGACTGCAAGCAAAGCGCAATGGTAGACGGATAGCAGAGAATCGGAGAAAATCCACGAAGCGAGGGTGCCACCGAAACAAAAATCAGGGTGCACCAGAAGAGGAATCAATCAACTTCAACTCGGAGAACAGTTTTAGTTTTATTTTCAAATCGTAGTTTCGTAGAAGCAAACATTTACGCACCGCATTTACGCGCATATTAGTAGAAAGGTCGATCCTGCAGCTTCGTGGAACCGGAAGAGGAAACAAAAAAGAAAGAATGTCGTACATAGGTGTCCAACGGAAGCTCTGAGCTGCCAAAATAAAATTAAGGCAACCAGCACAGCGCATCACACATCGGAACTGAGGCGGCGCCAGAAGCTCACCATCAGAGAAGGCGCACTACGCCGAAGACGCTTCGTTTTGAGAAACAGGCGAGAGAATACGCCAGATGTGAACGCCTTGATTTCGTCAAGTTAAATGTTCGGCACACACCATAAACTTCCGCAGCGCAACAAGTGTACGTTAACGACAGGACTAATCCCCCATGATGCACGACAAGCTTGGCGCTGTTAGTATTATACTGAGTGCACGCGAAAAGGCGCTCTCGCTGCGTGCTTCCTGGCCCAGCGGAAGACATGACGCACTTTCCGGCGACATCGAACTCGGCGTGCTGCCACCGCTCATATACCTCCAACGCCTCCGCGAGCAAGACGACGGGCGTCAAGACACGCCGCGCGGCTGAGCGACTGGGAATAAAGTTTCGTTTTCACCACGAGGGCCATCGCACGGTGGCGAGCTCCGTACGAGCTCGAGTTCCTATAGGCTTTATCCCAGAAATCTTGAGCGGCTGTAGTAAAAAAAAAAAGGACGCGTGCGACCTTCGCGCAGTGACGGTGGCAGCAACTTCCATTACAACTGAGGCAACGAGAGATGCCGTATTTTGTATACAGACTTCAAACGGAACGTGGGATTTTCCGCAGTAGCGCTGCTGGCGTTGATCTTCCCATTATTATTATTATTATTATTATTATTATTATTATTATTATTATTATTATTTTGCGTTTGCAGCCGGATTTGCGCGCGTCCCACTCTGGCCGCGATTGCTTACTGCTCGAGGCCCCTAACTTAGAGAGCGCGAATTTGTAAAAAAAAAAAGAAAAGAAGAAAAATACCGACCTGTACGCGAGAAATAAAGTAAGTAAGTATTCCCTTTTACATTATTGGTGTCTGTGCACACATTGAAGATGGAACAGAATTTGGGCGGGGGAGGGGGGTACCCGACGCAAAAAAATAAACAAGGAAACAACCGACCGCGGCGGCTGCGTTTTTATGGAGGAAAAACGCTAAGGCGCCCGTGTGCTGTGCGATGTCAGTGCACGTTAAAGATCCCCAGGTGGTCGAAATTATTGCGGAGCCCTCCACTACGGGCACCTCTCTCTTCCTTTCTTCTTTCACTCCCTCCTTTATCCCTTCCCTTACGGCGCGGTTCAGGTGTACAACGAGACAGATACTGCGCCATTTCCTTTCCCCCCAAAACCAATTATTATTATTATTAAACAAATTCACGAAGAAAAAAAGATCAAGGCGGGAGAGAGTCAATCTGCTCGTTAGAAACGGAGGACCAGCAGTAACAGGCCTCGGTTGGAGAAAGAAAGAAGGAAAGAAATAAAGAAAGAAAGAAAGGAAAGAAAGAAGGAAGGAAAGGACAGTAGAAAAGAAAGAAATAAGAAAGAAAGAAAGAAAGAAAGAAAAGAAAGAAAGAAAGGGAAAGCATACATCCCGCAGTCCGCGTCCGGCCATGCCCGTACACGTCGTCGGCGTGCGTGGCGGCATATGCTCGTTGGGTGCTCTGCGCAGACGACGCCTCTGTCTCGGACCCTTTCGCTGGACGGCGTCCGAGACTGCATGCACGCAGCTTTAAAGAAAGTAAAGAAAAACCCCCTAAAGCGGCGCAGAACAAAGGGAGGCAGCAGAGAGCGCATTTTAGGCGCCCAAACGGCGCGACTGAAAAGGAGCCACAATGTGGGCTAAGCATGGCGGGGCAAACTGGAGCGACTGACCGTCCCCACAGCGCGAAGGGCGGAAGCAGGCCGGCAGAAAGACTGCGCACGCGGCGTGCGTAGTATACGCCCGGTGTACATACCTATAGCTGCTACACGCGGCCGACAGCAACGCGTGGGAACACTCGTTCGCCACGACAAGGAAGAGGAAATAATAATAATAAAAGAAAACGGGTCTGCTCCCCTGCGGGCACTGTATACACGTGTCTCCCTTTGCCCCTGTCCATCGCGCAGTTCACTCTTCCTGAACACAAGCTAACTAAATTAAGCCACGCTCTGCTATCAGCATGGCGTCCGCTCGTCGCGGCACGTAGCACCGCGAGGGACAGGGCGAAACAATCACTCGCATGCCAGAGTGTCACGCCTACAAGAGAAACAAAATAACCGCACGATAACCGCAACCGCACCGCCTACACTGAGAAATATTACAGGCGGGGCACCTCAAAGTGGCAGGGGCTCCAGTCACGCGCGCGGGTGACAGATCTGCTGGAGGGCGGCGCATCTTCCGTGGCGTCCCCCTTCCGGCACGGGTGCTGTCCCTCCTGGAATAACCCCCGGCTAGGCGCTGAAGGCGGCGTACACACACGGTAGCCACCACCGCTACCGGCGATAAGCGCAGCGCCACAAAAGCAGCCGGGTCGCCGCAGCCCCTATCTCGCGCGCCGGAGGGCCACTCGAGCTCCGTGTACGCACGCGGAGAGCGGCTGCTGTTGACCGTGCTGTTTACTGGCCGCGACTTCCGTGTGAGGTGCGCGCGCGCGCATGCTTCAAGAACACGTGCGCACTATATATTTCAGTTCCTACGTGACAGCGGGGCGCCGGCGCCTGAGCAACGCCGGGAACTACCTAGGCGCAACGAAAAAGGAATACCCTCCACTACGGCGCCTCTCATAGCCCGTGTGTGGCTTTGAAACGTACCCCACATTAACGCACAGCACCACACCATACACATCATACCATACCATACCATACCATATACCACGCCACGCCATACCATACCATACCATACCATCATACCACACCACACCATACCATACCAGACCAGACCACACGAGAAAACACTAAGTATTATATCACAGTTCAAAAAGCCGAAGCGGGCGAACTCACCTCTTCTCTTCTGTTAAAGGAAGCCAACAGTCACAGGAACCAAGGAGCACAGGATAATGTTTCTATTTTTTTAGCTGTTTTGTTGATCAATGGGAGATTAATAGTCATCGTTTAAAGATGATTGATTCGAAAGCAGAAGAAAAAACGACCACATGCCACCGGTGGGATCCGAACCCACGACCTCAGAGTGCCATTACGAGCCCCTCATTTCACTTCCCTTATCTTCTATTCTTCTTGTGTTTGCCAAACCGAGGGATCTTTGAAAGCCATTTTTTTTCTTTCGTTGCAGGAGGTTTACCCGAACACAGTGAGCAATTCATCTCTTGCGCAGCTGCGGAAACGTGACCGGGCCGCGCTCACCATAGTGATAATTTAGTGGGCGGGGCTCAGGTCTCCTAATGAGGCTCGTGCAGTGCTCTACCTCCGTAATGCACCGTGTTCGTTCGTTTTTCAATGGCATAAGGGAGATCAGATACCTAGCTTTAAAAACAACGAACGAGGATTTATTTACAACTACGCACCAAGTGAAAGAAACACTGGCCGGAGAGCGTCGAAAACGTGAAGTTCGCTTCTTCGGGATGACTGGCTGTTTGTCGTTTTCGATCTTGACGATGCAATCGCCCCCTCCGCCCTGACCCACAAATTACTGTTACACACTGCTTCCCCTCAGGGGGAGTAATGGGCGCTTCCCAACTGTTTTTGGGACGGAAGGATGCGTCCTTTGCTCGGACAAAGTGGGTGGCTCCTAGTGCGCCGCGAAGAAATATTGGGGTGGGGGTTGCGGGATGCGGAACCGCGGAAAAAAAACTTCTCCTTTGCCTCTCTAGCCAGCTGGTAATTGCTCCAGCAGATGGAGGACGCATGTCCCATCATGACTCTATGGTTTTTATTGACCTGCTTTGCCTGACCGTGCAGAAATAAAAAAAAACATCTCGCAGACTTTTCTCCAGGACAGAACAAACACCCTTTGACGGCCGCTCCTTAAGAGTGCGCTATCGGCGATCCGGAGCAAGTTTTCTTGCACCGCGAAACCGTACAGCTCGTTTCAACGGGCGGTTTGGGGTGAAGGAATAAAAAGAAGTCATCGTTATCCAGACGATTCAGATCTTGCTGGCAGAGCTTCTCCATGATCGCCGACTGGAATGCGCCGTTGCCCTCTCCTCGAACTATAGCTTCGGAAAGGACACTGGCGCAACACGCGTGACTCCTCACGTCGGCGAGGCATTGCTACACATGCGCCATCCCAAAGAGGCACGAGGATGGGTGGATGGATACGGCTGAAGCCTTTATATCGGGCGGTGGCTCAAGCCACCTAGCCATGACTTATGAAATGTTGCTCTTGTCGCGATTTTAGCCACCAATCAGATAACCTTCGCTTGGTTAGCAGCAGCGCCACGAAGCGGACCTGCTCGTCCCCACCTCAATCCACTTCAGCTTTGAAGAGAGATATCAATCGGGAACATTAACAGCACCACCACCAAAGCGACCCCTTCCCCTCCTCCGGTGTTTCTCAGCAGCTTCCGGAAGCCGATTTGGTGTTCCCTACCGAAGTACGCACAACGAGGTGACAGCTGGGGAAGGGAGAGACGTGAACCAGTGCGTGCGATGCGTCTGCACCCCCTCTCTCTCTCTCTCCCTAGTGCGCTTTACTTTATGCGACGACTGGGCCGCCTCGAAGGGAAGGAGGTAAAGACGCGCGTGCTGTCCATCATTGCGCGTACGCGACGCGAGGGCCCACGCAGCGCGCCACGCCAGGCTGACAGCGAGGAATTTGAAGAGTACGCCACCACACACCCGCCAAACCTCTTTGTTTCGCGACATGCGCAAGCAGCACGGAGGGCAGCGTGCAAGGAATCGAGATGTCAGCGTACTCTAAGCGTGAATGCCTTTTTTTTTTTTACCACCGCGACGCGGTGGAAATTAATCCGCAGCCCTCGACTACTTCCACCCCCTCTGAGGAGGAGTTTGCCACTCTCGGGAGAGCCCCCTGAGGCCAGGAGCCCTCGGGCTACAATTTAGTTTTTTTTTTGTGCTTTCGCTCCCTCCTTCACCCCCTTCACTGACGGCGCGGTTTGGGTGTCCATCGATAGTGACAGTTACCGCATTTTTCTTCATAACCATTCTTTTTTTGTTATTTTTACGCCCCCTGCCCTCATTTTAAATAATAATAATAGCAGCTGTTTTAACCCATGTACTTTTGTTTGCATATAGCGAACAGTGCCACGCTGCCCCTGCTCTTTCTCTCTCTCTCTCTATCGCTCCCCTCTTCTTTCCCCCTCCCTTTCCCCATCTCTGTCCTTGTATTTCCGCTAGCCGCAGCCAAGGCACTTCAGGTTTCGACGGCAGATGCCGCGGCTAGCAACATCTTTTCCTCGCGTATATGTTTCATTACTTCAAACCACGAACAACAACTTGTGCGTGGCAAACGCGCAAATATGCACCCACGGCCTCAGAAATAAGCGCGCTTCTTCGCGTGACTCAACTCCAACGGCAAACAAACAAAAAAGAGAAGAAAAAACATGCCGACGACGTAACCAAACCCGACTACAAAGCAGGTTAGACAGAGGGGCGCGGAAATGGCGCGCACGTGGTGGGCGTGCGCAGCATATCTATATAGCTCGCAGAGGTGGCGACTTCTGGCGATCCGGAACGAAGTGCACGAGCTCTTGACTATATCTATAGCCGCTTGATATCATTCGATACTGCACCGTCATTCCTGTTTATTGGCTCCGTTCAGAAGGAGTGGCAGTGACACAGCCTTCAAATCGTGTTAGACAGCACACACACACGTTCCTGTCGGCTCACGCGCTAAACACGAATACTCCTATACGGGAGTAAAGCTGTCCTCAAGCGCAATCCCTTTTGTAAAAGAGAGTGCGCTAGAGGGCAGCTTACTTCCTTTCTTACTCCTTTTTGTTTATAGTGCATGTACAGCCTTTACCAACAGTAGCCAGGCTGCATTGTTTGCCTCTCACTCGAATAGTAGAGCCCTTAGGGCTTCCCTGAAAATGAAAAAAAAAGTTCTCCGAAGGTGAGGACAAGGGTTGTCCTAACCACACGGAGCCGCCGCGGTGGCTCAGTGGTTATGGCGCTCGGCTGCTGACCCGAAAGACGCGGGTTCGATCCCGGCCGCGTTGGTCGAATTTCGATGGAGGCGCAGTTTTTGAGCCTCGTGTACTGTGCGATGTCAGTGCACGTAAAACAACCCCAGGTGGTCGGATTTCCGGAGCCCTTCACTACGGCATCGGCCTAATAGCCTGAGTCGCTTTGGGACTTTAAACACCAATAAACCGTATACCATATGGAGGTTTAGTGCTTGATAGTTGACATAACAGCTGCAATATATGACTGATCTAGAAGCAAGCCGTCTAGCCTGGCTACTTTTGGCAAACACTGTACGCTCAGCACAGGGCTTCGCATCTCGCGGCGCGCGAATTTACGCGCCACTTTCCCGTTCAGAGCATGGAGGGCCGTGCAAGTTGGAGCCAGCACCAAGCGCAAAACAATGGTCCCGACGCCTGTTTGCGAGCACTGCGCGAACGGTCCGTGTAACCTCGGCCGCCGGCAGATCGGGAACGAACCCTATACCCTCCAGCGCGAACAGCAGCTTCGCGAAGCTAAACCGCAGCGGTGGCCTCGTCGACTGAGCATCCGCCTCGCATGAGGGAGGTACGGGGTTCGATCACCAGTGCCGCCGGGTACCTAACGGTGATATAATGGGTACAAGCTTTGCCCTGGTCTGGGTACTCCGCTTATTTAGGGTGAAAATGCTGGGAAATTTCGTCCTTGATCCCAACTTCAGTAGAACAAAAAAACCTTGTGCCATGGCGCTCTTTGGCCACAGATGCCCTTGCGGCACACACACAAAAAAAATCATCATCATCATCAGCTTCGTGAAGCTGACCGCTCGAAGCAAAGCAGGTGCGCCAGATCTACACAGCTGCCCCCGGTTCTAATGAGGCACAGGACCCTCCTTCTCCTCCTCCCCATCCCCGGAGAGCGTCAGGGACCGCGGGCTGCGTGCAACGCCTCAAACCCAAGCTCAAAACACTCGCCCGCAGGGGTAGAGACAGAGAGAGAGAGAAAACAAACGCCCTCCCCCTCCTCACCCCCGAAAATAAGGCAGACTAAATAAACCTTGGCCCCTTCCGCCGTTCCTCCCAATCGCCAAAGGCGCCATCCGGTGGCCGGGACGCACCACGCAGCCAGGGGCACAGTGCGCGACGCAGGGTCTCCGTTTCGCGGGCGTCCAATCGGGGCCTCCGCCGCGGAAGCAGTTCGCGCTGACGCGGCCAGCGCTAGCAGCCAGCTGCCCTCGGCAACAGCTCGGAGAAATGTGAAGGCGGTCGACTGTATCGAACCTGGAAGCAGGCACGGGGAATCACAGCAGCGGGCCGAGTTGTGCATGGTAACCTTCGTGCGTTGCAGAATGAAGCGCGATAGGCGGGTACTGACGCTATACCTATACACGCGGGGATGTCACTTTTGCTTCGCCAAGAGAAAGGTGTCACGAACCAAATCTACGAAGGATGTATGCTTTGACAGTCCGGCCTCTCATTCCCTGAGAAGAATTTACAGTAAAGCTCCCCCCCCCCCCCCCCTCCTCCTCAACCGCTCCCTGCAGGCATGATCCATAAATAAGCCCCTGCTCATTAGCTGCCCTGCCCTGAGTTGTACATTTTATAGCAGTGCTATGGTCACACCCGCCTCTCTTTCCAAGCCACGCTGAGCAGCATTTATTGGAAGGGGACGCCAAATAGAGCGTCGCCAGTTCTGATCTCGTCGGAAGAAAGTGCCCAAACTTTTTTGCTTAATAAAGGTCGAATATCTATTGAGACTGCAACCAGTGAACGGCTTGAGTGCCGACGGAAGCGCAAAAATAGAATCACGCTTAGAAAGCAACACACAGACAGTAGAGACACACACGGGCTTTGCGCTGAATCAAGTTTGTATCCTCCCAACTCCATCACCGACAAATCTCTTGACAGACGCCGTCGAAATTGTTTAAATTTCTGTCACGGTTCTTTCAAACTAATTCAAAATTATATATATATATATATATATATATATATATATATATATATATATATATATATATATATATATATATATATATATATATATTTAAAAATGTTTGGTTTATGGGGGTTTAACGTCACAAAGCGACTCAGGCTATGAGGGACGCCGTAGTGAAGGGCTCCGGAAATTTCGACCACCTGGGGTTCTTTTACGTGCACTGAGATCGCACAGCACACGGGCCTCTAGAATTTCGCCTCCATCGAAATTCGACCGCCGCGGCCGGGATCGAGCCCGCGTCTTTCGGGCCGGCAGCCGAGCGCGATAACCACTAAGCCACCGCGGCGGCTTTTCAAAGATGTGGTTTAAATTTTGCGGACATATGCATGGAATGTTCTTTTTCATTTTATGGACAACAGCCGTTCTCTTTAGCACTCACCACCAAACCCTCGCCAATCTCCCTTCGTGGGTACGTGCCATTTCAAAAGAGGCCAACAGCAAGAAGTCCGGTAAAACTTAAAGGACTACAAACAACTATTTTTATTTCCTGTTTTCTTCCTTCACATGATGCGTTAGACATTTGAATGCATGGATCACCGCGTGGTACTCGTCTACGACCGCTAAATAATTTAAAACTGCATTTATTCTTTCATGCTGTTTCGGTTTCATCAACCGAACGATGGCCGTGACGTCTAGTTGGTGTTTAGGTCACGTGATGCACTATGAAAATTTAAAGTAATCGCTGATACGTAGATTTAATTCACCCCAACACTTAAGCCAGCTTATTTCAAGAATATTTTAAGAACTTGCGCGTCCGCAGCGTTAGCATCCGAAAGACACTCCCATCTTTCACGGGCAACTTCGTCACAATCCTGCCCTGGTCGGAAAGTTGCGAGTTACTACCACCAGCGTTCCTGTCACATGCAGGTGAACTGACAGCGCGTCTGTGACAGTGTGAGCATTGGACAGAGTAACCGTGCCACACACACACATACAAGGGCAGGGACATCGCGCCTCGGGAAGGGCGGTGTTGTAGTGCCTGTGTGTGTGTGTGCCGGAGGGGGGGGGGGGGGGGGGGGGGGAGGTGCGGCTCCCCGGCCCTGCTGCGCGCGCCACCCGAATTTCCCGGATGCAGAGAGGAGCGATATTCCCGGGAACTGCGCCTCTCTCGGCAGTGCGCCCACTCGGCTTCCCGCCGGGGAAACCTCCCACGCGGCCGGAAGGAGAGAGCGCGCTGCCCGACGCCCTTCCACCGGCGACAGGCGCCCAAACACGCGGCTACGTCCCGCTGTCGCCGGCTGCGCATTATACCGCATAGCGATGCCCCGCCGCCCAATTGTGGGCCACCCGAGCGGCATCCGCCGCCAAAGGAGCCGACACCGATTGCTCCATGGGCGCGGCGCGGCCCGTTTCCTTCGGTAATGGGGGCCACGCGATCCAATCGCAGCGGACGATGACGCGAGGGAATCGCCTGCTATACATGCTGCAGTACTTTGCGCCGCCGCGGTGGCTCAGCGGTTACGGTACTCGGCTGCTGAACCGAAAGGCGCGGGTTCGATCCCGGCCGCGGCGGTCGAATTTCGGTGCTGCGCGATGTCTGTGCACGTTAGAGAACCCCAGGTGGTCGAAACGTCCGGAGCCCTTCACTACGGCGTCCCTCGTAGCCTGCGTCGCTTTGGGTCGTTAAACCCCCGTAAACCAAACAGCCGCGGGACCACACACACAAGCAAGCACACCGGGGTCCGTTCTGGAAACAGCGCCATCGCCAAGGGCATATGTGAGGCCTCACACAGATACAACGAAATACAGCTTACAACGAAGTCTACCCACTGCGCTTGCTCTTCCGAATGCTGAGGGTCCCGTTCCGCGCAGCATCGAGTTCGGGGCCTTGGCCTGTATATACATGATCTGTCAAGTACACCGTTCATGTCTTATTAAGTTCACGGAACGCGACTAAGGGCAACAATATTTATTTCCTTGCATTTTCATATTTAGAATTACAATTCACACATTTATTCCACGCTACACGCATGCAGAGACAGATTTGAAGCTGGGCTTTTCCGATAGTAGTGCATTCCGCAAACTTTCGATTAGGGAAGCGCAAGTCTGACTGTTAATAATAATAGTAATAATAATAGACCGTCGCGAGCTCGCTTACGAGCTGCAGGAGTGCAGACCGCTCCAAGGTCCCGAGCAAGCGGGCAACAAAACGGGACAGGCGCAAAAGAACCGGGAGCCTATAAAGAAATGACGGTTTAAGAATGATGGGCCATCCGCGATTTACGACTCGTATACATTCGCTCGAAGGCGCTGCTATACACTCCCGATCCACGTGACGGAGTGCATCACTTACAGCAAACACGCCGCTCGCGCTGGTTACCAAGCAGCGAGAACAAGGCGTCCCCTTTGTGCCGCCTCCGTCCCTGGTTTGATTCACAACCCGCCCGATATGTATGCACCCAGGAGCTGCCCACTCACTCCCAAAGCAGTAAATAAATCCATAAAACACCGTGCCCGGTGACTGTGCTATCGGCAGGTTGCCCACTGTTGCACGCACGATAAGATAACGGGAAAAAAAAAAAACGGAGAGAGCGCTCGCTTTGTGAAGCGAAGCTATTGACAGACAGAGTATCAATGCTATACCACCCCACTCCCCCTCTACGGCACCTGTATATATATTTGCGTGCAGTGGAAAGGTCATGAATTGCCTCCTCCTGTCCCTGAGCGCCAAGGGACCAGGCACAATGCGTGAAAGACAGAAAGAACAACAACAAACAAAGAAAGCGAACCACTGAACAACAGCTGACTGCTGGCGGAGGTTCCTTCCTGGCAGCAGCATCTCGAACTTTTCAATCGCGGAATTATGCGATTGAAAATCCGTTTTTTTTTCTTCTTCTTTCTAACCTGTCTGGACGAGTTCAGCGGTCAAACTGAGCCAATTGTGCGCAGCCAGGACGAGAAGCGAACTTCTGCAAAGCTTTCTAACCTGTTCAATGTATTAAGAAAGGAACGCCGACAGTTTTAACAACAACTTTTGGTCGGCGTTCCTTTCTTTATACATGAATCTTCTATCCGACCAGACGAGTTTTCGTCAGACTTTATATAATTGGTTTTTGGGGAAAGGAAATGGCGCAGTATCTGTCTCATATATCGTTGGACACCTGAACCGCGCCGTAGGGGAAGGAATAAGAGAGGGAGTGAAAGAAGAAAGGAAGGAAGAGGTGCCGTAGTGGAGGGCTCCGGAATACTTTCGACCACCTGGGGATCTTTAACGTGCACTGACATCGCACAGTACACGGGCGCCTTAGCGTTTTTCCTCCATAAAAACGCAGCCGCCGCGGTCGGGTTCGAACCCGGGAACTCCGGATCAGTAGTCGAGCGCCCTAACCACTGAGCCACCGCGGCGGGGCAAAAAGTGACGCGACTTTAGATTTCATTTTCTAACCTGTCAGCGCCTCGACACACAGAGCCCTACACATAAGGTGGCCAGCATGCGGCGCGTGCTTCCAAGGACAGCAATATCACGTGCCGTGGCCGCGGAAACTAGACAGCCGGAAACATTACCGGGTCCAACAATGCCACGTGATGGAGGACTGCCGCCTTGGCAGTCGACAGACACGACAGACCCGAACAGCTGGGGCAGACCGTCGCCCACATACTGCGCGGTGACAGCGAAACCCACGCCGCTTATAACAACCTGCTGTCATTACCAGAGCATTGGCAAGTGACGTCAAAAGTACGAAAGTGGTACAAACAGCTCTGTTCCCTCGTCAGTCGCCAGAATGCTATTCTCGGTGTCGTGGCTTACGTTGTGTAAAGTCAAACGAAATGCTGCACGGAAGCCCACCAGCTCCTACACCCTCTGCTGAAGCCAAAAACTTGCCACATTCGACAGTCGGCCTATACCGATAACAGCCTGTTGCCATTACTGCAGCACCGGCAGTTGACGTCGAAAGTTAAAAACGCGTACAAACAGCTCTGTTCCCATATCATTCGCCACAATGCTATCGTCGGCGTCGTGGCTTTACACAAAGCGTCGCGTAAAGTCAAACGAAATGCTGCACGGAAGCCCTCTTGCTCCTACACCCTCTGCTGAAGCCGAAACCTGCCACATTCGACATTCGGCCCATACCGAAGTGTCAACCATAATATAAGCGACCTCTTAATAAAAACGGAAATAATCACTGCAGCGCAAGCGCTAGTGTTCTCCTAGCACTCCTGAAAAGACTTGCAAGAAAAGAAATTCCACGTTGAGACAGGAGTTTGCTGCATAACGTCAAGCATACCGGTTGTAAAAAAAGAAATTTCCGACACACACACGGAACACTAAGGGTGCGAGTGCTGGAAAAAACAAACAAACAAACAAACACATATTTCCACTAAAGCCGAGCCCGCTTATAACGAACGTGGCGGCCGCGAGAATTGCGTTCGTTGTATCCGAGGTTCGTAGTAAGTGCACTTCTCATTTTACAGCCACATATACGAAGTCCAACGAAACTGGCGTTTATTTCTTACAACAGTTCATTATGAGCGTCGAAACACGACGCTTCCCAAGCCTTCAATATCGGCCATACTTTATATTCCTCGCATAGGCCCTAAGTGCCAACAATTAGACTGCTTTAGGATAGGACTGGCCACTACGGCACCTCTTTCTTTTCTCAGTCCCTCCTTTATCCCTTTCATACCGGCGCGGTTCAGTTGTCCGCCGGTATGTGAGACAGGCAGATACTGCGCCATTTCCTTTCCCAAACAACCAATTCAATTCAATTCAATTCAATTCAAAGAGTTTACAGCAAATAGTGCCGGATTGGCCCCCTCGTCATCGTCATTAAGATTCTATACAGTCGGGCAGCGCTCGAACTCTGCGTACAATGGCTTCGCCAGTATATGACTTAATTTGCGATGCCCGGGCCATGATCCGCATGCACCGTTGAAGTCATCTGAGGCGAAATAATGTGCGGCCATCTGCGCATTAACAACTCGCTGTTATAATCCTCAGACTTTTAATCACGCGGATGTTCAACAATGTTCTCAATCGTTAACTGCCCCATAAAACATGTTTTACGGAAGCAATTATCGATGCACTCCTCAGTAAGTCTCACCCACGCGGCCTTAATTTACACAGCAGCGAACAAGGACATCCGAACATCGCCACCTGGTGTATGAATTACTATCAGCATGAGCTGAATGAAGAAGCTCCGATTATTGGGCATCTGGGAGCGCGTGAATGACACCCACTTCCGATGGCTGGATCTTTCACTTGGTGGCGAGAAAGACCTTGCCACCGCAGCTTGAGAAAACAACACGTGGCGCGTTGCGAACGTTTTCAAGCCCGAGTTGAAGCTCGCGTTCTTTCAGCTATGCCATGATCGAGCTCAACATGCCACTCGGCGAGCAAATCGTGCGCAATGCCCACAGCGCCGTTGCATCTTATCCTGGTTGCACGCTTGTCGCACGAAGACAAAAAAAAGTCGCGCGCTATTCAGGCCTTCGCGTTCGGCCTATAGCGTACGAAAACGTCGCAGTGCACGAGAGCTGACGATGGCGGAAGACTGTCGCCGGTCGCTGCCGTTCCTCCTCGTGCGCAGCAGCATGCGAACGCAAAAGCTTGCCGTGTCTCCCACCAGTGCAGGTGTCGCCTTTCAAGCCAATGCGGTCTTGATGGTAGCATTTGAAAAAAAAAAAAAAAACTTCCGTTTCGTCGGCAACGTTCATCTCGCCTATTTTAATTTCGTTGTTGGGTCCCAAAGTACTTTTCGGGGGACGGTGTCACGGGCGCCCGACACGCTCTTCCATCTGCGCGCTTACCGAAAGCTCAAGTTCTGCGACTGTGCGGCCTAGCTTACGGCGCCTCTTCTTTCGTTCTAAACGAGTTACACCGCCAAGGTTGTTCGTTGTATCTGAGACGCGCAGTTCCATTGCCCTAATGCACGCTGTGACGGTGGCATCGACCTCGTTCGTCCTAACTGCGGCCGTTGTAAGTGCCCACGGAAACCACCTTCGTTCGCTTCCAATTCCTCTTCTTCAGAGTAACAGCATTCTACCTAGGCAGCCACGTACGCACCACGAGGCAGACAAGAAGTCGACCTTGTTCGATTGCTCGGCTCTTCCGCTCCCTCGGCGGGCGTGGACACGTGCTCGGCGAGTCGACCGAACGCGCGCCTGCTCGCTGTCGCTCCCTTTTCCGAGAAGCGTTCCGCCCCGGCGCCATTTTTTCTGTTGCGCCGTTCGTCCGTCGGTCCCGGCGCTTCCTTTATTCTTTTTTTTTTCTCCCTTCCCGAGGGGAGAGCGACAGGACGTCGTAGGAGCGGCGACAAGAATACACCGCAGCCTTCTTCCCTGCACGCCACCGATAGGGTCAAAGGCGCTTGCCCTCACCGGCAGCGGAGGATGGGCCGTAGTACGCGGAAAACCGCGGCGAAGGGAGCAGCGAGCAGTGCGCGCGCATGAAAAAAGCCGCACCTTCCCTGCATGCAGTGTGGGCTGCGTTGCGTGCGCGTACGCGACTGCAAATGCTGCTGCGTACGGGAGCGGCGCGAGCTAGTTTACGCGGGCACCGAACCGAGCAGGTCGCGGCTCCACGGCGCGACACAACTGCAAAACGCGTGCCGAAACTACCGCATTTACTCGCGTATAGGGCCGACCAGTTTTTTTTTTTGTCCTTTCATTTCAAAAACAGCGCTCTCCGAACTGCGGCGTCTGCAGACAGCCTTGGCTTCGGGCCGCCTTCACGAAGTATGGCAGTCACTGCAACAGTCACGGCGCATGGCATATCGGCCAAGTCTTGGAAATGGCGGTTTTGGGCGGCAGTCCTATTTAAAGTGCGCATTTCTTGAATTTCCTTCGTTGAATATATATATATATATATATATATATATATATATATATATATATATATATAACGATGGGCCACTCTGCTTTTCCCACAAGAAAAATTCTTGTTTGGAGGGGGATCTCTCCCTCCTGCCTGCCTTCCTTGACCCCCCTTTCACAGGCCCAGTTAGACAACACTGCACTATGCCTTTTCCGCTCTGTTCATTCCCGGCTACACCGGACGCTAGAAAAGCGAGGCTAAAAAAAAAAAAGAAGCAGCGGGTCACACACGCGCCCACGGCCAGAAACTGTAACAACAAAGCAAGGCAGGCGGCCGTTCTCGCTACGCACACACAGACGGCCGGTCGCCGCCGTCGGCCAGCGGAGGCGGCGGCAAGGCGTGTGGGAGACGCGTTCCGAGACTGCTGCTGCTGCCGCATGCGCTGCACTCCCGACAGCACGGCGGGTGAGGGAGGCCCACGCTCGGCACACGAGAGTACTGACCCCGTCGCCGCACGGCCAGCTCGCGACCGCCACTCAACAGACTCTCCGGCACGCGCAACGGGCAGCACACGAGGCGCCAGCACGACTCCGTTGCCGGCCCAAGCAATGCGCACGACGCGACAAAGAAAGGGAGAAAGGAAAAAAAAAAACAGCGAACATTTGTCGCCGCATCGCTGTAACGGCCAGCATACAGAAAAACGTCGCGAGAAGATGACACCGAAGAGGCAAAGCCAGATTGTCAGGTAGGTTCGCGGGACTTGAGATGTACAGGTGAAGGGGGGAAAAAAAGAGGAAGCAACCATGGCATGCGATGCGAGACAAATCCGGCCTGGTTCCTGCAGCGCGTCCCTACCAGATCCTCCCCTCGAACGGGCATTACTGGGCCAACAACGGCAGAGCGGCCGGCCTGCGCGTAGGAGCCCCGCCGTCCACCCGCGCCCGCATGATGGCCGCCCACCCCGGGTTCACTCGGCCAAAATAGAAACCGGCAGAGGAGGAGGAGGAGGAGCTGTGGGCGACGACGTCCAGGCCGCGGACACTTTCCCGCTCTTTTTCGAACCCGCTCCTTCGCACGGGGACGCCCACGCACGACACGCACGCAGCAGGGAGGGGCTGCTGGGGCTAAAAGCGGCGGGTCTTGGAACACATCCGCGCCGCCGCCGCAACCGGAGGCGAGAGCGGCTCTCGCCCCGCTGTATCGACACCACACTCCCCGAGACCGCCGAGTTGATGCGGGCAGCGAGCACTCACTCACGTTCCCCCCACACGGAGCCCACCCTGCCGCCCCGAACGACCCCATCTCCTTTCGGGCTGGTCGCCAAGACAGCTACGCCTGAGCTGTCTCGTACAACAAGTTTCCGCCCCGTGCGCTCGTTAAATCCTCCGACCCAGTAACTGCGCTTAACAACGCAAACTCGCCAGTGCCATACGCCAATCTGAGCTCACATCGCTCACGGTGTCACTGTTTCGCGGCACTGAAAGCCTCGTGAAAAACGCGCGCATGAAAGGACATCTTATCTGCCTGCTCCAGATGACTGCCCACTACAGTCCGATATAGCTCAAGAACACAACGGCTTTTCCCCATCAAAGGACCACCCACTTCCAGCCAATGGCTTCGGCACATTCTCATAACCCTGCTAGCGTGACAATGCAGGGAGTGGCAAATAAAATGGGATGGTATACCCTCCTTGCAGTGTCACGCTATAGCAGTTCGTGAGACTCCGTTGGCTGGAAGGGGGTGGTCCTTTGATGGGGAAACGCCGCTTCGTTCTTGAGTTGTATCCGCCTATAATCACACACCGTCAATTTGGACGGTAATAAAAACTGCCGTCAACACGAAAGGGGGACAGCTTTCCCTTCACGGTTATACAGTAACGCACGCTGTCCGACCCGCAGGACCGTGAAAGGAGTTGCCTTAATCCGAAGCAATTGGCCGTCACCGCGCGCGCACTCCGGCCCGAGCGAGCTACACCGAGCTCAGACCGCGAGGCGTACGCGTCGTTCACCCGGCGTTCGTGCGCGGTAAGTAGTGCACTGCACTCGGGCGTTCGCTGCTTCGGCTGCCGCCCGACCAAGACACCCGCGCGGTGTGCACCCACTGCAGGGATGAACCGGGCTGAGCTGTGCCGCCCCTGGGTGTCGACGCCTGGGAGCGCATTCTTCCTCCCTCACCTATGCGCGGGGCGGCGAGATGCGCACCGCTCCCTCCTCCGGGAAACGGCCCACGCGCACACTGCCATGCACTGCACGCGCCTGAAATCCGAGTACGCCGGCGTCGCCACGGAAGCACCCACCACTGCTCGGTCACGTACGCACTCGTGGCTTCGCTACAACGTTTGCGGTGGCAAAAAGAAGGCACACAACTCGTTTGCCAACACTGCAAACCGTGCCGCTTCCCAGCGAGGAATGCCAAGCACTATGTAGCGCGACTTTCTCGTCCAAAGGGTGGTGGTGGCGGTGGTGGTTCACCATTCTGAGCACACGGTGCGGTACCGTGCCACGTCTGCACTCTTCTTTCGCCCGTTGAGCTGAGCGACACTCGGGGACACCGAGGTTGTACTCTAGGTCGGGCCCGAGAACACTGAAATGCCGGGCTATAGACTTGGCATGATGCGAAGAAGTCAGAAGCGCTGCTCAATGTCTTACGTGTCTTCTCTCGTCCCTCGTCTGACCCGCCGCGGTGGCTCAGTGGTTAGGGCGCTTGGCTACTGATCCGGAGTTCCCGGATTCGAACCCGACCGCGGCGGCTGCGTTTTTATGGAGAAAAAACGCCAAGGCGCCCGTGTGCTGTGCGATGTCAGTGCACGTTAAAGATCCCCAGGTGGTGGAAATTATTCCGGAGCCCTCCACCACGGCACCTCTTTCTTCCTTTCTTCTTTCACTCCCTCCTTTATCCCTTCCCTTACGGCGCGGTTCAGGCGTCCAACGATATATGAGACAGATACTGCGCCATTTCCTTTCCCCATAAAACCAATTATTATTACTATGTCCCTCGCCTGGTATTTGCGCTGAATTTTTCACACCGAGAACTCTGACGGGGCAAAAACGGTGCCGGTGATGACAGCGCCAAAGCGACTGCACGCACATATCGCGCGCGTTCGTTTTGCGTGCCTGATAGTGTGCGCGTACACACAAAAACGGACGCGGTAATCTCGACGCCGATACGGGTTCGCGCAGACACACGTCGCGAAGCTCTAAACGGACAGCCCGAAACTCGCTCGCGATATGATGCGCTCCGGCTCGGCGGCCCACATAGGCGATTCGGAGACCATAAAACGACTCCACTCCAGCAGCGAACGGAGCACGCGACCCCCTCCGCCCCTACACGCGGGAGCATCGGCGCTTTCGTTTCGCGTAACCTTGAGATCCGATACTGCGTGAGTCACATGCTCAACCCGGCCTGGGTCAAGCGTATCTCATCGCGGGGGAGAGGATTACGCATGCCGCTCCACGCGCCGCAGCATCGAGACGGCACAGTTTCGACCGTATCGCCGTCGAGCCGGCTTTCTGGAAGCCGACGAAGGAAAAGGCACCGATACTACAACACTTTGCGAGAGGGCGAGAGAGAGAGAGAGGGGTGTCCTCGGCGAGTCCCCATCATCTCATCATTCCCAGCGGCATCTCCTCCCTTCTTTGACGCGCGCCGCCGCGGATCCACCCACACGTCCTTCCTCGAGGCCTCCCCCCTTTTTTCCTCGTCACTCGTGTTTCCTTCAACGCCCATTCATGCCGAGGATGCCGGCGGACGATGCACCCTGGCGCTCCTCTCCGCGCCCTTCTTCTTCGGCGGAGAGAGAGATTCCTATCGGCGTCCTCCTTCGGGCGGCGTTCGATGAGCGACGACGCCGAATGCACGCCCCTGATCGCGGTACGGCAGGGGGGGCCGACGACCGGCGCGGGCGCGTAGGTAGGTTAGCCGGACAGCAGCGGAGGCGAAAGCGAAGCCGCCCACGCCAGCGTCCCGACGAAAGGGTCAACCACCACCGCGGCCGCACTACTGCGCCAAGGACGGCCGCACCCCGCGGGCCCGCACCGACAAGGGGGGGAGAGAACAGCGCAGAATACTACCCCCCCCCCCCCCCCCCCCGAGCTGCACTGCGGGAAAGTACACGAGAGATGGTCGCGCGCTGTCGCACAACGTGCACGCCCACGGTTCGGCCGGACTGAAGCGGAGGAAGCGAGCTGCTCCACAACGAGCGCCACTATAACTTAAACTAGATCGAACAAGCACAGTAACCAGCACACAAGCTTTCTAGAATAACGCTACTGAGGCATTTTGCAAGCTGCGATGAGGACAAGCGCCAGTATGCTTCGTTTCGTTCGCTTCCACTCAAAAACAATAGCGCTGTTACACGGGCAACTTTAGTGACACTATCACGAAGTGCACTTCCCCCGAACGAGTGTCACTTTCCGTGCGCGCTGTGACACGGCAAAAAGAAGTGTCAACTGGAAATCATGGCAACGGCGATGGACGTTGCAGCACCTTCGAGAAATTAATTTGTTTACGCGTAAATACTTGGAAAATATAACTTTACCGCAGATCTGATTACTCCAGGTTAATTTTGAGAGTTTTATTTCCGCGCCTGAATACATGTTGTTAACTATACAATAAGGACCACGATTCGAGAGAAGTAATACTCCTGATACTGGCTAAACGGGCATTTCGAATGCCTTCCAACCGAACGTCATTCGACTACGACTGTCGCCTTACGGTGCTACACGAGTCTTTGAACTGCATTCGGCCGAGATACATTCGAGTCAACCGCGCTCCGCGAAGACATTCGAGATTTTGGAATGCTTTCGAAACGACAACCACAGCCCGCACTGAACAACAGCCGTCGCCATCGGTTCGCACCGCCCACAGCAACGCCGGGGACGACTGCTTCGGTTCTGTGGATTTTGATTTTCGTCTGCGTTGCTCGATTTTTTTTTCTCCTGCTTCTTTACGAAATAGTTGAAACCTCATAATAATGAAGTTGAAGGGGCCCGGAGATTACCTCGTTATAAGATTCGTTACACCGCGTGTCGACCGAACTTGCAAGGGGAATCGACATTCCTTCGTTATATACATTATTTCGTTACAAACCGTTTCGTTATAACGAGGTTAGGCTGTACACTGCGTGTACTCGCTAAATGAGTACTTGAAGATAACATAGTACACCACCGAGCATTTACCGCATAAGCACGAAATTTCCCAAGAAATACGCCGATGCGGACGACTGCACTCCAATACTCCTGCTTACATCACCTTAGTACAAAAAAAAAAAAACTAGCGCTCGTCGCATGAAATAAAACGCAACGCTGCGCTGTAGTTATATTGAACATTATAATGTTGTACCGGTTGCACCCTTGTTTGTTTACGCTGTGCGAAAACTCTGTATGAAGCGCCGATGTGATCGCGCGCAATGCGTGGAAACACTTGGTAGCCGGGTTGCTTACATCGCGTATAGATCGGCGCTTCTCGCTAACTCTCCGTTTTCTCCGATTTGACGAATAATTAATTTTAAATAGCTTTATCCAGTCGCATTAATTGAAACGGCCTTATTTGTTATCCATAAGAGACGGCGGCGACCAGCGCTCCTCGTTCACTGTATGCGCGTCCTGTAACGTAAGCAGTAGTCGATTTCAGGTCACTTTGTCAAAACTACACTCGTTGGCCATCAACTTAATTTGCATTCGCTAAAACTTGTGAATTCGCTCGCCGCAATCGGCGAAATTGCACGCACGAACCATGCGGACTCGTTGTAGGCCTATCGCGGGAGATCGTCGTCGTCAATTTGCAGAGCGAGAGTATAGCTGTTCAAGTGCGCGCGTTATTTTCAATTCCTGACGACTTAAAACAAGTTATCATTAAAAGGCGCGAACAAGAAGAAAAGACGGAGATTTTAAGACCCTTTATAGATTAATAGAAGTATTATTCTCCCATTGACAGGCACTACAAATTAAATAGAAACATTCCCCAGTGCACCTTGGTTTCGGTGAGTGCTGGCTCCCCCCCCCCTCTCTCTCTCTCTCACACACACACACACACACACACACACACACACACACACACACACACACACACACACACACACACACACACACACACACACACACACACACACACCCGCACACACGCACGCGCGACGGGTCCCATTATAGCTCGATCACCCGGGAGCCTATCGCAGCCGCCATTCGGGCCATTCCGGAAAAAAAAAAAAAACGACGGGCAGCTGCTTTACGTCAGGACATAGTCTGCCTAGTTGGTGATACGAGAAGAGGATTATAATAATTAAAAAATACATCGCGCAGAAAAAGGACAGGAGGAGATGCGAGCGAACAACCCGTCCACTGCGCTTTTCATTGCAGGCGACTCGCAAGAGGTCAGCTGCACTGCACGAGACAAGCTGCAGTGCATCAGTGGAGATCCGAGGTGCACTCCTCCCCCGCGGCAGCCGCAGCAGGAGGATACACGCGGCGGCGGCGTTCCCCTATCGCTTTTTTTATGAATGGAGAGGCGCGCCGGCGTTTGTACGCCACCGGCGCAGCGAGCAACAACGAACGGGTCGCGGAAGGAAGGTCACCGCTCGAGGGAGCGCCCCCCCCCCTCCAACGCGTCGACTGCTTGCCGGCTGGCTGTATTTCTGTCGCTGCGGGGGAGGGAGGGCAGAAGCAGCCTGCGAACACTTGGCTGAAAGGAGAAGAGACGCGGGGGAGGGGGGGGGGGGGCAAGCAGTGACAAACACTTCTTTGTTGCCGAGCGCTCATCGCAACTTGTTACGCACAGCCAGACAAACGAACGAAGAGCTCGGGCAAAAGGGGGGGGGGGGGGGGGGGGGGGGGCAAGTTCGCGTGCCGGCTCAATGCGAGGGGACGTCTAACGTTCACATTGTCTAATATACAGTTTTGCAATTTTCCCGCTCTGCACAGCGGCCATTTTGAAGGTTACTAAAGCAGTATCAAGTGTATCCTAAACCAAAGGAGTTGAGCAGAAATTTTCAAGAATGGAGACCCCCCCCCCCCCCCCCCAATATAAAAAAAAAAGGTTGACGATTTAGCATTGCTAAGCACGAAATCGCACAGTTCTTTTTTTTTTATGGGCGGACACCATCGTCACGTGTCTGAGAGCGCGCCACCTCGAGGTGTCCACTGACCCAGGGAGCCAGTTTTGCGCGTCACTTTCTCGTCGGCAATGCCAGTTTACCCAATGTGCACCCGTGAGCTATGCTCCAGTGCCGCGTTTCTGCAGCAATGCTGTCAACGGCAACGCGTGACTGCTCTAGTGCCGTGTTTCTGCCACTACGTTGTCCACGCCAACGCATGCAGCGCACACAACTCTGTCACTACCGTCACATAACTAAAAGCTCGAACATTAGTTCGAACATTCGCTCGACAGTTGCAGTTCAACACGAGGCGTGTTCGGCTGCGGCGACAGCATAGTTCCCTCGTTCAGTGGCCAGCGAAGCTGATCTCTTCGCGCCGCCACGGGTTCGAATCGCAGTCGCGGATATTTATTTGATTCATTTTTATTTATTTGTTTCCCTTCCACAAACTTACAAACATCGCCAGATCGTTGCTCGGGGTTTACCCATCGGAACAGTGCTAATGCCTCTCCCACTACAACCGACACGTGCCCCATGCACTGCACTGCATGGAAGCAGCCCCCCCCCCCCCCCCCCCCCCCCCCGGTCAGGGCCGCAAAGGGGGCAACTGCGGCCCTCGGCGCTGATGTTGCGAAGGAAATCCCGCGTCCGCCGGAAGGAGAAAATCGGCACTCCCGAAGGGCTTCGCTCTGTACAGATGCAGGGTGCCTCGATGCAGCTTCCTTTGGTCAAAGGAACGCTGCATCGAGGCACCCCATTGCAGATGTCGCGCCGAGCGCCTCCCCCTCTGTCCAGTGCACGGGCAGCCAACTCGGCACGCGCGCCTTCTGACGCAGCTGTGGCTTGGCAGAACATCACATGCCACCCCCGCCGGCGCTCGTCACGTGGGGCGACAGCTGTCTTTTTTACAACACGCCGCCCGCGCCAACACGACGACACTTCTCCGAACACGTTCACTCGAGCTGAGGTTGTGTACGCTATACCGATGGGGTTAGCCTTGCCATTATTCTGCCGGCAACTGCTCCATCCACCGTAGCGACAGCTAAATCTTAATGGAAATACAAATTGCGCACAGATCGGTGCACCGGCAGAGCTACGCCGCCAAAGCACACGACAGCCATGAACTGTGGCTGTCGGAGTCCCGAGGAAATTTTAGATGGAGGCGGGAAGCCCCCTTCCTGCAAGATCGGGTTGCATTAGGGTAATAAACACTGTCTTCAAGTGGACCGCGTTGGGTTCCCTCCTGTCCTGTTGAGAGAAGCGAGCAGAACACACCTCTTCGCGTGGCAATGTTCTAGATACCCGTTGCTAGCCACGTGTGATGCGTACAAAGCGGTACCCATGCCAGACCCGTCTTATGCACCCGCGCTGGGGTACGAGCAGAACACGCGTGCTGTGCAGCGGAGTGGGGTGAAAGGTCTCTTTCGTCCCCTGGTCACACACGGTCGGTTGGGTGGCCACCACGCAGGGATCTGAAATGGCCCAGCGCTGTTTCAAGAATCGCTCTGCATCTTGGGGGACTTTTCTTGGTGGATCAGCAAACAGGGCCGAAACATGGCAAACACGCCCGGAGACAGCCACGGATAAGAAATATTCAGTGCCGACAGAATGAACCGCGCGGTTGAGGGCTGTACTCGATGGAGGAAGATTGGGGGGGGGGGGGGATATATGCTCCAAATACTGGTATGGGCGAGTAGGGTCATGCTCTAAGATCCTTAAAAAAAAAAAGAGCGCGAAAAATACAGTGACAGAGCGTGCGAAGGAAAACAGCGGCCATCCTGTTACCATGTGTAAGCATTCCTTGTTCCTTCCGTCTTCGTCGTGCTGGCCTTAATGATTGAAAAGGCTGAGAGGCCAATTAACAATGCGAATGTGAGGTGCGGGAGGCGAGGATGAACCTAACGACACAGCGCTGATGCTGAGCAGCAGCTCTTCAGAACGCACGCGGAACACACGCGCGTACGTCCTGGCGTGCTTGCCTAAGTACACTGCTCGCTGACACACCTCGAGAGGAGTACACCAAATTTTGACATCGAGAGAGAAAGTGCCTAATTATACTCTAGAAGCAGGCCATGAGAGCACACAACTCGAAGAAAGAAGATAGTTCACAACCGAGCGCGCTCTTACATCGCTACTTCCGACCAACAGCCTTCGCTATTAGAACCGAAAGAGCCGACTGAGGGCTCGCTCCGCCCATCGCACCAATCGCCTGTGGCCGGACCCTGCACGGCAGCTCTAATCCCCACTGCCGATGAGTCCTTTATTGGTGCCACAAAGGCAGACTCGTCCGGCGTGCGTGTACGGCGCCACAGCGCCCCCCATCTTGTTGTTCATGGAGCTTGTGGAGAGGCCGTGAGCGTGTCTAATGGACGTATCGCCACCACAAGTTGCGGTCTACAACGCTTAAGCAAGGCGCTATAAAAAATGCCGCCCGCGAAGTCTCGTGAAGACCCCCCAATATAATATACACACCAGCGCGGGGCCGCCATCCTCGAGTTTTGTACACAAAAGAGGAGCGCCCTTTTTCGACCGGCCTGCAAGTATACGCCAGGGCGGGTGTTCGCTTGCGCACTATGGCAAGGTTCTTGGCTAACTTTGCTGTCAATTCTCCGTGTTTCATATCAGATAAAGAAGATGATGCAACAAGGATAATCAAGGAAACCGACAACGTTACGTAAGTACGTCGCCTTCTTTCCGAAGGTGTCGTTGTATGCGCTCGGCCACCTTTTCGCCACAAGATCGCTTCCACCAACTGGTCCAGAAACCTAGTCTTCTTACGACAGCGGCCGCTGCTATCACGCACATGTGGTTTTTAAAATGCCAAGAGGTTCAACGAGGCTATAGCGGAGTGCTCCGGCGCCCCCCCCCCCCCCCGCTCCCCTTTTGCATTTTATTTTTCTCAAACATGTCTTAAGATTGACCGAAAGGAGGGGCGCGGCCCGTTCATTAGGGCCGCCCGCGCTTTCCCAAAAAGAAACGTTTTCCCAGCCGATCGGTCACCGGAAGCTGCAGCGGCCCCTCGCGCTTATCTGGGGCCAAACAAGCGCCCTGACCCCGCAGCCGAGGAGGGAGCCGATGGATGGACGCATCCTTTCCCGACAGCCGGTGCCGAATCTTATCGGCGCGCTCCACAAAGGCAACAGGAAGCACCCGGAAAGAGTCGGCGGCAGCCCTCCCCCACACATCTTCGCCCCCTCCTCCCCCGCTCTGCGCAGCGGAAACGGCGCAGAACGCGGCGCGAACCACGTCGGCCACCCCCACCGCGCCATCGGAGGAGCGAACGCCGGAGGCCTACACACACCCCAAATTAGCAGGGGGTCCCAGGCGCGAGCGAAGGCAGATGCGACCGGGAATCGAACGCGCGACATGAGAACGGCTCGAGCCGCTGTTCCAAAAGCTAGCTGATACCTGGGTACACACCCACCCGAGAGCAAACCTCGCCAAACGACAGCGATTATGGACCACGGAACAATCATTGCAGGCTTCGCACAACAGTGCCCAGAGCTGTCAACAATAGAATAGAATATCTGCTTCCGCGCTCCAACCCCTGTCGAAGAGAAATAAGCACAAATTCCGAACAGAGATAAAAAGGGCAGGATCGCTGGACAGGTGCCAGGTGCCTGGGACCAAAGCATTCCGCGGTTCTGCCTGCCATGAAACGGGCGCTAGAAAATGATGGAAGACACGCTCTCGTATACCACTAATACAACGTAGGCCCGTTTAACATGCATACGATTTTCTCCTGCGACGCTGCGAATTCTGTCCGTCTGCGACCGGTGAGGGCCGTCGGTCTAGTCGCAGACGGCTTGCGATCGAGTTTCGTCCGGTTGGTATTCAGTGGTCGCAGCGTCGGTGTGTGCGCTCTGCGACTGGCCAATGGGGAGCGCAGAGACGGTGTGCGACGTCGGGTCACGTGGGAGCTGCCGCCGCGGTGGAAGCAAAACTGTTTATTCCATTCAAAACATACGGAATATTGCCTTGCATCTAAAAAATACGCTGGTCATAAAATCATGAACACATTCTGTGTGACGTTTCTGTCGCGTTTTGATAATAGGCTGGCCTATGCAAACCCTACGTGTCCCTCCGACCGAATTCGCTGTGTGGGCGTTGCATGTGAAAGCAGTGACCGAAAATCGCACTGCGGCCTCGCCGACTACACCGAATATTGTCGGTCCAGTCGCAGCATGTGAAACGGGCCATACACGTACTCTATATGTCGTGTACTGCAAACAGCCGCCTCGGACGAAATGAGAGCTCTTAGCGTACTGCACTGCGAACTGGACCGCTCGTGGCTGCAGTGGGAACTTGCTACAGGTACCCGCCGCTGCTCCTCACGAAGGCCGCATTTCGACGACCATAGATGTGAGAATGCAAGAAATCGCTGTGCCTTTCACGCGTTTGCTTTGCCGGGTTCCGCTGCTAAATTTCTACCTTCACAGATCTGGCCCGGCGGTTTCCCCACTGTGCCATTTTTGTGCCGAACCTGAGACAACAGATAACTTCCTGCTGTTATGCCGCCGCTCCTCTTATTTGAGGAGGCGCCTATTGCAAATTCCGCTTCCCCTGGCGACCTGCCGCGGTGGCTCAGTGGTTAGCGCGCCTCGGCTGCTGATCCGGAGTGCCGGGTTCGAACCCGACCGCGGCGGCAGCGTTTCGATGGAGGCGAAACCAACGTTGGCGAAACGCAAAGGCGCCCGTATGCTGTGCGATGTAAGTGCACGTTAATGATCCCCAGGTGGTCGAAATTATTCCGGAGCCCTCCACTGCGGCACCTCTTTCCTCCTTTCTTCTTTCACTCCCTCCTTTATCCCTTCCCTTACGGCGCGGTTCAGGTGTGCGCCGATATGTGAGGCAGATACTGCGCCATTTCCTTTCACAACAAACAATTTTTCAGCTGGGTTTGCCTGTGCCCCCCTGCGGTTGTTCTTTCCATTAGCACTTCTCTGCTTGGACGAAGCGAACAGAGTGTGCGCTCTGCTGTGCAAAATTTCCTCCAAGAAACGCAGCGAATCCCATTCAGTTTTTTTCCTGCTCTCAGTAAGTGCGAAATTGAAACTTTGCAGGCGTTGTATATTATTTTGCACATTAAGCCATTGTCTTCGATCTCCAAGTTAACGGGACCTCTGTCTTTGCGTCGTCATATTTGTCAGCCTATATACTATTACTACTCATTTTTCCCGTCAGAACGCTCCGGCTTCCAGCAATTTCTGCGGTCTACAATATTTCTTGGCCGTGGCCACCACAGCGCGCCTGAATGCCCGCAATGTTGCTTCGGCACAGGAGAACGCGGTAACAAAGCTTGACTCGCTGTAGTACTTTTCACGTGAAGCTCCCCCCCCCGTAACCACACACACGCGATACCGTATCTAACCCAACGTCACCGTCCAAGAGAGAAATATTTGAAGAGTGGAACAATATAGAAGTCGGCTTGAGTAGCAGCCTCCGACTCGCTCTTCCACACTAGGAGAGGGGGGGAAAAGAGCGAATATGAGACTTGGTTATATGACAGAACAGTGAAAACAGTGAGCTGCACTAACTATAGTAGTGACAAAATCATAGCTTCGTCGTCACCGCCTCGGGACTGTGCAGTTACAAGTCAACAGATCTGTTTCGCGTCAGCCGACAGGGATCATGCAACAAACCTTTCCTGCACGTAACAGACAGTCTCTCCACAATAAGCGCAGGCAGGATATAACTGAACCAGGGTGTAGCGTTGTTCGCTAGAAAAAGATGAATTTATGGAAGCTTAGCGGGCGTCCTGTCTTGTTCTGTGCAGCGTTCGCTAGTGCAACAAGAATTTAGGAACCAAGGGAGGCCGGGTATACGATCGCGTGTCCTCACTTAGGCGTTCTGACAAAACAAACCCCAATTCATTCAGCGTAGCCCATAGAGTGACCACATCGCCAGAGTACAACGACTGCACACACGTAGCGCGCGCGCGCGACCGACCGACCGAAGCCGTCCGCGCTGCGGAGCAAACGTCGACGCCCCGCGGTCTGCGCCCATTTCCACGACACCTGGACGGGAGTGTCAGGCACCGGAACGGGCGCGGCGGTTTCCTCGCGCCGCGTCCCGTGAGTCACCGAACAATCCGCTCGCGAATGGAGAGCACTACATGCGCGCGCCACGGTCTGTTTCGGTTGCCACGACTGCACGCGCAAGGAAGATGGTGGAGCTCTCAAAGGCGCACAATTATAGTCGGCAAACAAATACTTTTACACGCCCCACTCCTTTCGCAGCGACAGTTATAGAGCCGACTCCCACATATAGGCCGCGGATGCAACTCAAGAACGAAGCGGCTTTTCCCCGGTCAAAAGACCCACTTCCAGCCAATTGCTTCGGTCGGTTCTCATGACCCTGCTAATGTGAAAATGCAGGCAGGGGGACTATCCCCTTTCATCTGCCACTCCCTGCGAGAGAGTCAGCCGACGCCATTGACTGGAAGGGGGTCCTTTGACTGGGGAAAGCCGCTTCGTTCTTGAGTTGCATCCGACTGTAGTAAATGTTATGCATTCAGGTTGGAAGCAGAAGACGGGACGAATAGGTATAAGTATAAGAGCTCCTGTAAGGAGGAGGTTTATATAGATTGCCGGCGTAGTCATCTGAGTATGCCGCCGCGGTGGCTCAGTGGTTATGCCGTTCGGCTGCCGACCCGAAAGACGCGGGTTCGATGCCGGACGCGGCGGTCGAATTTCGATGAAGGCGAAATTCTTGAGGGCCGGGTACTGTGCAATGTCAGTGCACATTAAAGAACCCCAGGTGGTCGAAACTATCCGGAGCCCCTCACTACGGCGTCCCTACGACGGCGTCCTAGTCTGAGTCGCTCTGGGACGTTAAACCCCCATAAACCTAAATCTAGTCATCTGAGTGCATGATGTGCATTCCTGCAGTATTCTAGTCCGGCGCCAGGGCCAGCATGATTCGCAAATTGTTTTTTCTACTTTTCACGCGTCCGCTGATGTATTTCGCTGGAGGGCATTTCCTCGTAAATGCATGAGGCGTAAGTTCCGACGCGCCTGATCACAGTGGCTCGATAAGACCCTAGTCTCCGGTACACAGGGATGGCCGCGGCGAAAAGTTGTCGTAGTCCTTCAGGCACGCGCAACGACCGCGCTACACGCGCACGCAAAGGGACGCAGGCAGGTGCCCATATTGTGCGATGCGATAGGCGCTCCGAATTTCACACGGCTACACGCTTCCGGCACTCGCTCCATTTGAGTAACACGCACGCACTCCCCCCCCCCCCCCCCCCCCCCCCCCCCTCCCCGCCCTTCTCGCGAGTCTACCGCCGGCTATGCAATGAAAAGCAATTAGCGCGCCTTCCTGCGTGGGAGCGCAGCGGCAGCACAAAGTCGGGTGACAATGACGGAACTTCGCAGAAATCCGTTTCGTTTCGTTATCCTTTACTTTCTAATTTTCCGCTTACGACACAAACCACGTACGCCCCCCCCCCCCCCCCCCCCTCTTCCCTGTTGGTCTCTCATTCATGAACGCGTCCACAGGCAGTCACGCAAGCACAGAAAATGCAAGGACGGAGTTTTGGCTCAAAATACACACGCACGAACACGCACGCTCATACAAAGAAAAAAAAAGAAGCGCTCAAAACGACGGCTAGAAACCTGGCGCTCATGCCACTCATGCACGTCTCCCCCCGTGGGCGGAAGCAGATGCTGCGCGCCCGGTCGACGGGCGACCGTTTCCCGGAACGGGAAGTGACGTGATGCGCCCGAGCGGCGCGAGGGCCAATCAGCGCCGCAGGATGTTCTCACAGCGCGCGCGCAACACCGGCCCCACGCATCCCGGCGCCGCGCACGCAGGAACAACGGTTCTCTGCCTCTCGGCCGGCGCGGATGTTTGCAGTGCTGCTTCTGCGCGGCAATTTCGCGTCAAGGCAAAAAAAGAAAAAGAGCCCTCCAGGATAGGCATCCAGCGCCGCTGCCGGAACAATAAAACGAAGGCGGGACGCCGTGCCACAGGTTATTGTAATTTCTGTCGGCGGTTAAACACGAGGGAGCGGCGAACCGGGCGACCGACTGAGCGGGAGTGACGGGATATACTACGCCGGGCGGCTGAGCTCGCACGCTATGCGAGCTGCGTGCCTTTAACCCCCCCTATTTTTTGTTCCTTTTTCTCGCTCCATTCATCCGCCGTCCGGCCCAAATACGGCAACTGCGACGGCACCAGCCAGACTCCACCCACGCACAGGCGCCTGCAGGAAGCGATCCAGCAATGTCACGCACACGTTGCTCTATATGCTCTCTTTTTTTAAATCTCATTTCGCGACGCCCACTCGCCAGACACTGGTTTAATAGCCCCTGCGTACGGACGGACGGCCTTTGAAAAGGTTTCCTTGCAGTGGCAGCGATCATTTTCTCCGTGAACTCCGCCCATGTAGCCGCGGTCTGCAGCTGACTACCAACTTGTTGGCGTTGGTACAACCCGCCAAAATTCGCTTCTCGATGCCCAGAAGAGCCGCTGGTAGGCCTACAAGCGAGGGCCAGTGCGCAACCCTCCTCACACATCGAGCCACGTGCAAGGCAACTTCGCCGCGGTGCTCATGCGTTTGACTTTGAAAACGCCGGGTGCATTTTCCACCGGTCGGCAAACGGGCTCTAAACTTTGTTACACAACACGCGTGCACTACAGGGTAGCGCTAGACCACCGTTATATCGGCAACCATGCCCGTAGCAATACTGCCGTACCGATGACGACACTATTCCGTGGATAATATTTGCTTCACAGTGTTCACAATGCGTGAATAGCGGGAAAAAAATCCGACTTTGAAGCTTTGAATACAGAATTACACTCGGAATGCTTGCCTATTTTTTTTCCCCCGCCCTAAGCATTAAAACAAAACCGGAGGAGACAGCAAGAGGGTAAACGAATTTAATTCATATCGTTCGACACGTGTATCGCCGCTTACGGTCAAACGAAAAATGAAATAGGAACGCGCTCAGTGGCCGACCAGAAAAACGTGATATTTCTTGTCACCATGGCAACAACAGTAATGGCTCAAACAGGATTACACGCACCTGAAAGCACGTAGGCCGTTCGGTTGACGCAACACAGGAAGTGTAGGGCACACGACGCGGGAACTAAACCGAACCTCGCACCCTATACTGCCTCGATGGCGCAAGCGTGCTGAGCCGTGTGATATAGGCGACGCAGCGTAACGGATCATATTCCGCGCTCCTATACGACAAGCAGTCTTGCAATTGAAACACGCGAGCAACAAGAGCGAACACGAAATTGGAAGTAAACGTGAGATTCCTATCACACACCTGAGGTATAGATAACAGACCTTGACAGCAAGCCAACGAGTCCTGCGAAGTATACTCGCTTTGCTGGAGCTTAAGATATCTGTGACAACGGTTTCTCAGCCCAAATGATGATTTGTAGTCTGCTGTCTGTTCACTGACCGACGACCCCCTCATCACCCATTTCTTACTCTTTGAGCGAGCTCTGGACATGACTGTTCTCGACCACTCCACCAAAAACTCCCCGCCTAAATCAAATTAGTGCCTGCTTCCGGTGGATTCAGAATGGCGACGTTCAATTTTCCATAACAATTAAGTATAACCACACACTCAGACTGCAAAGCAAAATTACTTCATCTGAATAGATGGACAGCACAGTACATTGCCCCCCCCCCCCCCCCCCCCCATTTTTTTTTTTGCTGGCGGTGCGAAGGGACGTGAAGGTGCGACGAAAGATTCTTGCCTCATCCCGGAGCACTCAACTGCACGATTTCCGCTAGATGGCCGACACGTAAGTGGGGTTCATAAATCTTCCGGCACCCAGCCGTTTTTTTTTCTTGTCATTCGAAATACAAGTTGTGGAGCTCCTGATCAAAAGGCTAAATCGTACTCGCCCAGCAACGCGTGCGTCGGGCGCCTAAGTGCGATTATACCCGACGAAGCGAACACCTTTCGCCTCCCATCGCTAGTGCCATTATCGCTTCGCTTTCGGAGCACTTTGCCTAACAGTTTCGTCCAGCTTAATGAGACGGGGACATTCGACGAGCTGGTGAGTATTGCTCGTTACGCCAGCGGATCACGAACGGCGGTGGCCAACGGCCGCGGAATGCACCAATCAAAACTCAGAGCGTCTAATCGCAAGCAGCGCCTACTTCTCTAAATGGTGATAGGACCGTCGTCGAACGTGACTGGCCGCTCGGTACAGGCGAACCAAAGGAGCAATCACGGCGAAAGCCCAGCGGCATGTTGTTCCCTGTCGTGGGCGGGGCTCCTGTCGACGAACACGTCGTGCCAAACGAGCACTGGGGCGTTCACGGGTCCCGCATTCAGAAACGCAGATGTGAAATGTGGAGTTTTAACACCCCGGAGGCACACACGGGCTTACGAGAGCTCCGGATTAATTTCGACCACCCGCGGAGATCACCGCTGCGCCGACATATCGCACAGAACACGGGCGTTTTTGTATTTCACCTCCATGAAAATACAGACGAAGCGGCCGGAAGCGAACCCGCAACCTTGGGGTGAGCAGCCGAGCGTCGTAGCCGCTGAGCCATCGCGGCTGTAAAGCAACACAGAAATCGAAGGTTGCACAGCGCCACCGTAGCGCAGTTGGTGCAGCTCCGAAACGGGACATGCGGAGGTCGCGGGTTTAAATCCCACCGGCTGCATGCGGTTAGCTTTTCTTCTAACTTGTAAGCATTATTTTTCAGGTAAAAAAATAATTACTGATTTCCTACTGATAAACACCACAAATAAAAAAAAATGAAAAACATTACATTATGCTTCCCACTGTTTCGGTGACTGTTGGCTTCCTCCATGTGCCAACACGAGCCATAGCAAGCAGACGAGTAAGGCAATCAATTCCCCGAAGATTTAAAACGTTTCATATAATTGTGGCTCGGGGTCATCCTAACATGTTCTCTGTGTTCTAAAGCCGGGTCGAATTGACGAAAGTCGGCCTATTTTAAACCAATCCGGTGCAACACACCATATCGATTCATTACTCTTATATATATATATATATATATATATATATATATATATATATATATATATATATATATATATATATATATATATATATATATATATATATATATATATATATATATATATATAGTCCTTTTTTCCAGAGCAACTGCACAAAGGTTGATGTTTGCCACGTAGCAGTGCAGATGATGCATGATGTAGCCAGAACTTAACCTTCTACCGTTATTCCGCGCACGACACCCTCCGCCCAAGTAAAAAAAAAAAATTCACGGCCACAGCAGGCAAAACAGTACTCATGCACTGCTCAACGGATAGCCGACGCACTGATGGCCGAGAACCGTTCCCCAGGCAGGAAAGCACCCCCCCCTCTCGGCGGTGCACTGTTTCTACACGGAATGGCGAAGATTATTAGACGGTCCGGCTCTTAAGGGAGACGATGCAAGGTGCGCTCTTCCAGGAAAAAATCGCCGGCACGCCGCGCGCTCTTCTTTCGACGCCGCACGAGTCAGGGCCGAAGAATGTCGAACGCCCATCCGAGAAGCCGGCTCGAAGCACCGCGCACGGCAATGGACAAAAAGCAAGGAAGAAAGGAAGAGGAAAAAAAAAAAGAAACTCGTGCCCGGTGATTCCTCGGCAAAATCACCAGCGAAGAAGCGCTTTTCGGCGAGTCGCCCGAAGCGCGTCGCTGCTGTAGCCGACACTCGGGCGAGAACGAAGGCAATTTACGAGACCCTCATTTACAGTGTACACGTGCCGCAGAAATGGAGGCACCGGTCTGCGTCCTCACACAAAGAAAAAAAAAGGGGGGGGGGTGGAGATGCTGAGCAAAGGTTAAGACCACAGGCGCATACGAGGCCGCTCGTTTTCACCAACGAACCATGAGGTCATCACGAGAGGAAGGGTGCCCCAAGTTGGGCGGGAAAATGTTCACAGAAGGAATGCGACAGTGGTTGCGGCATTGTGAGACGTTTTCTTCAAAGCGAGTTGGGTAGGGAGGAGGCGTGTTTAAAACATTTCTGTTGCGGGAGTCGGTGGGAAAGTGAAGAAGGGGGTGCGGTGTGCGTATGTGAACGCACCTTGAGTCACCTCTGCGCCCCAGAGAAACGTAGATATTAAATTTTTCTTCACACAACGATCCGTAAAAGCCGACAGATGATCAGCTATGCCGGCTATGCCCAGCGCCAGAAAAACCAGGGGGACCATCAAAATTTCAGGGCATGGCAGGAGGGAGGGATGGGGATACCTTGACCGCCGGACACACCCTCTTCTTTCTTTTCAAACTGCCCGGGCAGAAGGCACGAGGTGGATAGAAAGCAGAGAGCACAGTTTCACAGGGCCTGCGTTGATGCGAAAACATGATGGAGAGAATGCGAGAGACGTACGTTAACTCCACTGTGGCAATCACGAAAGAAAACCCGAAACAAGACGATGGAGTAAATTTACATCGCACACCGACTCACGGAGGCCCCACTAGGAGCGTGGCGCCACCTGCATTCAGCCTGTCATACCAAGCCGCCCTGCTCAAAGCCTCCGAGATGGCAAACTCCCTGCTGAGCTGAGTGCCGTTCGTCGTACACCATCTCGGAGGCTATGCATCGCACTCGCAGTAGTAGTGCGAGGTCTGCGCGTGGTTAAGCACAAGCGGGAAATACGCACTCGCGCGCTTGTGTGCGTGCGTGTGTGCGTGCGTAAGTGTGTTGTGATGTCGCTCTCTTTGCTGCGTTCTTTTTTTTTTTTTTTGACTGAAATCTCGTGGCTGCCCTGATGCTGACAGTAACATCCAACGATCACAAGTAAATATCTAGTTTATTCCAACACTTTTGGAACCCTGCCCTCAAACACTGAGGTGATGGGTAAAACGGTACACAACCCGTACAACACAAGGTGAAGCAAGACGATTAATTGCAACTCAGTTTTTTTTTTGTCTCAGTCCAACAATTATGGTTCAAATTGCATTTCGTGATACTCTTTTAAGTGGTCTCTGGTTAATCGAATTATTGGTCTGCATCAATGACACCAGAAGCCCAGGCCCAAGACCAGGCAAAAGCGTACGGCGGGCTATCTATCATCCGTACGCTTGTGTCCGACGAGGTTTGCCGAAACTTCTATTCCAGAAACAAGCCCGGAATCGGTGCATATGACGTGAAATGAGGTGGCGTGTAAGCATCTGGGACTGAGTACGAGGCCACTTCGTGGCAAATTTATTGGCCTGTAGTGCTAAATTTGTACGCGGGGGGCCGAGGTACCATAACGCATCTACGTCTTTAGCCCCCCCCCCCCCCCCGCCCTGTTTAAATAAATAAATAAAAATTGCAGTGTCAGGTGGTGTTTTTTTTTTAAATTAGTCATGCTGCAGCCAACTACTTCAGATAACTGGCTCACCACAGGAACGCTAACACAATGAACGTGTAATCGCGACGCCTTAAGCGAGAATACTAAGAAATACCTACAAAAATAAATTTCGGCCAACCCAGGTCAGCCCCAGTAAAAATGATGCCTGTTTCAATCCTGCGACTCCATGCACCCAATCCAGTTCTTTCGTCCTAAATTTAAGTTAATGAAGACTACAACCGCCAATGCATCAAAAAAAAAAAAAAAATGGGGCGAATTTTCTTAAAGGGACACTGAGGAGAACTCTATCATTTTTTTTTTGTTAGCAAAATCTGACAGTTCGGCATTTCATGGCTTTGTTGCCGCTTGTCCGGGCGCGAAAGATGCATTTATTTCAAAGAAATTTGGATTCGAAGATGAAACAGTTTTTCCCGCCGCTCTGATTCAAACTCAGGGAACTCTTACGACGCCACGGCAACTCTTATGACGTCTCAGAACGGAGTGACGTGATACGGGGCGTAAATGCAGACTCCGTGATTTCTGACGGCTAGCGGTGCGGTGCGCAACCTTCCTTTGCCAGCCTCAGAGATTCGTGGTTACCATGAAGTAAGGAAAACTCCACCAAGGTGGCGCCTCTTGTCCTAGGAAGTCATCACGCTTGTACTTGCGAGATTGGCCTGTGGCGGCGACACCTGTATTTTGGTTCTTGCTATTTTCTACATTACAAGAGCTTTGTTTTCAGTAAGAGTGGCGTTTTTGTGATCAGGAGCTGCTACTCTATCGATACAAGCCAACTTCAATTTCTCCTCAGCGTCCCTTTAACCATTGCAGGAAGCATAAGAGCACACTGCGGTTTACGAACACTACCAATCCAGGGCGCCCTGTCCTGTCGTCTCTCTCGTTTCTTCCTGTGTTCGTCATTTCAGCGCACGCTATTTATTCAAAGATCATGCAACTACTACTCCCGTCAGAAAGCCCTAGTACAGAGAAACAAGGAGCCACCACGAAATTTCAGTGCCGCTCCATATCATCACAAAAAGCTGACGCATGTGCTGGTGACACTTCAGTGAGCCTGTTCGACCACGATAACAGCACTCAGATAACTATCGAAAGCGCGGTGTGACGGGTGTCTTTCCTATGTTGTTATTTTGCCTCTTTCACACGTATTGTCATGTGTGCTCAAGATCAGAATCATTGCTGAAGGTAATAAATGTGATCTTCACTGAAATAAAGCCGTCTGATAGCACAGCATCGTCCTGTGTTCCTTACTGTGCACGTCTGCCTCCAATCCACTGGTTTCATCCTTGCAAATATGTACCAACTCGCCCAGCTCTCCACTGTATTGAAAAAAAAAAAAACTGCCGTAGAGAGATGACGGGGGCAGACAAGCAGAAAACTGTGTGAAGTACGCCTGGGAGTAAGTCGAAGCATTTAAAAACCATGCGCTGGACGTGGTGGCCAATGCACGGCTGGGTCGTGTGACTGGTGCCTCTGGTGACCATAGCAAAGCCTCCGTTCGAACAGGCGAGTAGGCGTCCTTCACAGTTACTACGTGACGGGCCGTATAAAGCTTCGCATTTGGCAACAGTGCAGGCCTAGCGAAAAAAAAAAAAAGCAACGGTACACACAAGTGCCGTTCCGCGGCCCGCGCTGCGTACTCCAAGGATGCGCGTCCCTTCCTCACAAAAGCCGTCCCGTCGCGGAATAGCCGCTGGCGGCTGCTGCTGCTGCCGTACCACGAGGGTTTCCCGAGCGGTCGATGACGACAGTCGCGGTTGACCGTGCGCTTGGCATCCGCCCGGGGGGACCCACCTCGGCCGTGCCAAGTCCACTTCTTATCCGTCTCCATTTTCTCCCCTGTCTTTTTCCGGAGAAGATGAAGAGGCAGAAAAAAGGTTTCGCGCCGCTCGTGCAAGCCGATGCAAGGGCATCGGCTAGCAGCCCCTCCTCGCGACGGCCCAAGTGGCAGGGTGCCGGCACGCGCAGAAACACCGGGGAGCCGTCGGTGGTCACGCCAGCAGCCGATTGAGAGGAACAGGAGGCACGACTGGCGTCGGCTCGCGCTGGCTCGACACAGTGTAGCATCTGGAACGCGTAGCTGCAGACGGAAGGGCGGGCGCGCCCGCAACCCGGCTGTGATGGCTGGCTGGGAGGCGATAGCGACCGCCCAAAGTTGCCGGTGGTGGTGGTGGTGAAAAGCCTTTATTTAATGAAAGAGGTGAGGCTCTCTAAAGAGCCCCGCAACGGGTGGAGTCCTTATTCCGGGACACCATTGGTCGAAGCCGCCAGCTTAGCCCTCTTGACCAAGGCCTTTTGGGACTGAAGGTCCGAACAGCCAAGCAGGGCCGCCTCCCATTCCTCTCTGGTAGGGTTGGGGTGGGGGGAGAGAGCTGAGTTGCGCTGGCAAGCCCAAACCATGTGGTAGGTGTCAGCCACCTCCCCACAGTGTTTGCACCTGCTAGGGCCCTGTCACACTAGCCCGACACGCCGCCGACGCCGACCCGACAAAGACACCAAAGATCGGCCAACCCTGTCGGCCGACCTTGTCTGTGGCAGACCAAGCTGTCACACTAGGCCGACAACGACACCAACTCGTCCGACGACCAGATGTCTTCGTAGTGTGACATGCTTTGACGCCCGCGACACCGACAAAACCGGTCTGCCGACCGTGTCGTCGCGAGATCAGTCGCTGAGCAAAAACATTCACGAGACACGAACACGATTTCGCTATGGTACTGTTTGTTTATGTTCATAACAAGCTCCGGGATAGATGAATGTACAAAAATGTATCATTACTGAGGATCGTTGGCCAATGCCAAGGTGCTGGTTGAAGTGATAACTACGATACAAGCAAATTTCATCCTATAGCCGCCTGCTGCTGCTGCTGCTGCTTCGTGCGGCTCGCCTGACGTCTGCTAGATCCGCTGCTGAAGTCGTCGCGGAAATCGAGCATAACTTTATTTTATTATCGGACAGGTTGATGTGACTAGAGGAGTTCCTTTATTACTGCGCTGGCTAGTTCCAAAGCTCCCTGAGCTGCGGCATCGATGCGAAACCAGCTAGGCTTAGCGACGAGTACGGCAGCCGGGAAGCAGCGCAGTTCGTCGCCCTGGCGCTCCCGCAGGCGTCGTCGTTGCCGAAAGCGCGGCTGTTGCGCAGGCATGGTGTCGTTGCTCGAATATAGCATGCGGCCTTTCTGATAGCATGGCTGTTTCGTTTTTTTTTTTCTTGTGCGAACGTGAAGTAAACCGAGCCTGCTCGCCGGCAGGCCAGCATGGATCCCGTCCGCCGCCGTTATAAAAATCAGCTTAAGATTGTTTTTGACGTAAGAAATAAACGCTGAGACTGAAAAATGTGACAAATGTATCATTTCTGAGGATCGTTGATCAACACCGAGTTGCTGGTAAAAGCAACAACTTTGATAAGAGCAAAATTTCTCGCCAGAATCGCCCAGCAAGCTGCCGCTGGCCCGCCGTTGTGGTCCGGCTCGCCTGTCGCCCGCAGCGGTCCGCTAGCTCCGCAGCCGAAGGTGTCGCGGAAATTGACCGTAATTTTAGTTCATGGTGCGATTATACTGTTAACAGCCAAGCGATATTAAGAGATATAGGGCAGGCTACTTGCGAAGCGGCGTCCGCTGCGCCGGGCAGCAGCACAGTTCGTCGCCTGGCGGGACCGCGGGCGGTGCCGTTGCCGAAAGCTCGCTACTAGCGCAAGCATGCTTTGTCGCTGCTCGTGTATAGCAGGCGGTCTTTCTGATAATATGGCTATTTCGTCTTTTCTGGTGCGAACTTCAATACGCAGTAATCAGACCGCTGCGGGTGGCAAAGCGTACACTTTGAGCTCGAGTGCTTGAGTCGAGCGGCGCAACGATGCTTGCTGCTCCGCGTGTCCCTGCTTGCAGTGGGGCTGCAATGCGCAAGCAGCGACCGGTGCATCGCGCCGGTCGAGTTTTCGCACATGGGTCGCCGGCTTGACTTCTGTCGCGAGTGCAACACTGCGGAGTGCTTCTTATCAGCACCTCTGAAGGACGATAACTGCTCAGTTCTCCATGGCGTCGTGGGTATGGCAGTAGCTTCGCATTCCAGAGGTTCCTAGTTCGAATCCGCGTCAACGAGAATTTTTTTTTTCTTATTATTTTAGCCTTAAATAATCTCTCCCGTCCTGTTTACCCGCGAGCGACTGGATTTTTTTTTTTTCGAGCCATGCCTTTCTGACCCAGAAATAAGTGCCGCTCAGTACTGGGCTGCCCTCAGCCTAGGTTCATAATCACGATTGTTAAAGAGTTTGTTTTACTATGGTGGGATTTATTTAAAAGAGTTAAAAATGAAGCGTCCCGGCCCATGAATTTCGCATAGCAGGAAATGACAAAAGAGTGAGAACGAGAAAGGGCCAAGTCGGCGGGAGGTCTCGCACGCTGTCTCGCTAGTGTGACATGGGAGTTGGCGGACCATCGGCCAACTGCCGTCTTGTGGGAGACATGGCGCCGACGCCGACAGTCGGCCGACTGTTTTAGTCGGCGCAGTGTGACATAGAGCCAGACATCACGACGACATGGTTTTGGCAGACCAAGTCGGCCGACTGTTGGCCTAGTGTGACAGGCCCTCTAGTGAACGCGGGATCGAAGTGCTTTAGTACTGCCGGGCGGCGGTCGCGGCGGCGGCGGTCGCTGCAGGGCTGCGGTTCAGTGAGGTCGTGGACTTTGGAACAAACCCCGCGTCCTTCTTCGCTCGCTCTAGTGTCTCTCGCACCATGCGCCCCTCATTATCGAGAAAGGATAAGCGCATCGGCGGCGCAGTGGCACGATGCATTCCACGGGAGGGAAGAGGAAAACAAGCCATACCCCTATCAGTGTTCCCCGCTGTGTGCACGCACGAGTTGAGCGCGAGAAGGGGGCAAGGTATACCTTTTTACCCCGACACACTTTTTACCAGTATCTGTCTACCTTACCGGCATACGTGACTCCAAGGGAGCCAGTTTGTCGCCCGCGAGCGCTGCTGCTTGAGTTCAAACTCGTCTCGGGAGGCTTTCTTGAGGAGGGGAAACAGCGGAGCCGACCACCCGGCGAGCAGAGATACACAAGCGACCAAAGAACAGCCGCGTCTTGATTTGGTATGCGAAGTTACACGAGCAAATAACCAACAAAAGCCCGGACTAGCACGACACACCGAGGGAGATGCCGCGTGTGAGAGCGCCTTCCCCTCGCAGAACTCTGCTTTGACGCATTTATGCACAGCTGTGTGCAAGAGGCTATGCCAGAGCGAAATAACGGCCGCAATGCTGCGCTTTGGAGTGCAGTTGATACAAGCTTATCTCAAGGCACTCAAAAATTGCGTTTGGACTATATAGTCGAATACAAGTAAAACAAAAAAAAGTGGTAGGGGGGTTTAACGCAGTTAAAACGAGTAGATCTGCGAAAGCATGTGTTTAGCTTCGTTGGCTCATTGCTCGGTTGTCGAAACGTCTGGCGACGATATTAGACTCAGGTTAAGCTCTGATACAGGTTAAGCTGATATGATCTGTTCGATGAAGAGGGCGATGTGCAATGCACAGCGCGAAAGTGTGTTGGAGTTTTACACGAGGCGTGATTGGCTATTATTAACAGCGCAACTATCCGTGTTTTCTCCCTGGCGCAATGTGACATTAAGATTTTGGGCCATGCAGATGATGTCGCCCTCTTTTGTTCTGATAAAAAGTGTGTGCTTGAGGCATTACATTTGAATGAACAGTTTTGTGAGGTATCAGGTGCGGCTCTTAATCTAGATAAATCCAAGAGGTTTTCGTTGGGCCATTGGGGTACAACGCCAAGTCATTATGGTGGCATAATGATAAGCTGGGACTGCGGGACCCTTCTCTACCTAGGGGTTCCTCTTAACCAAATTCGCAACAGTGGAGTCTACTGGGATTTACAGATAATATCCACGAGGCGACAAACCCAGGCTTGGATGGGTAGGGACCTGTCAGAGTTTGCTTTCACACTAAAAGCGGCTTTTCCCCGCCAAAAGACCCCTTTCCAGCCAATGGCGTCGGCCGATTATCATGAACCTGCTAGTGTGACAATGCAAGAAGTGGGAGATGAAAGGGGATTGTTCCTTTTCTGCACTGTCACGCAACACCCTGCATTGCCGTGCATTGTCGTGCCCCAGCAAATTCATGATAATCGGCCGATGCTATTGGCTGGAAGAACGGTTTTTTGACGGGAAAGATCCGCTTTCTTCTTGAATTGTGTCCGACTACGGATAGCTGTTCACGACGACTCAGTGCCGAGAAGGGCATCTATGAAGAGTGCCTATCTGTCGCAAATGTTTTCGTCCACTGTTCGTCGATAGCGCCGCTTTTCTGAATATCCGTCAGCTTGGACAACTTGACCCTTTTACGCCCAGGGCTGCGAATTCGCCACGTACCGCTATTTGCACGCGTGCAAAATTTCATGCCTCAATATATAGCCAGCGCTTCCCGATCAAAATGTATGGGCGTCAATGTGAGGAAAGCTTTGCAAAGAAAAATGGGGGCGTGAATGTGCGACTTCTAGGGAGCGCTCAACAACTCGTCGTCACTCATTATATGAGCGCTTTTGCGGGGGGAATTAATGGGAAGACATTAATTCGAGGCCGACGGATGGGCTTTCACACAACTACAGGATAAACTGCACAAAATGGACCGAATACACATTGTTTCGGATTCGCAACATACCGTTTTCTCAAATTAATTATAGTAGCGACGCTAACAAATTCTTGATATTGTTTTTTGAATGTGGGTACATGGACACTGAGGTAAAACAGAAACTGGTCTGTACTAATAGGGCACCGCATTTTAATCACAAAGTGACCACTCAAGCCGAAAACGGAGGAGCAGGAAAAGACCAAGACACCCAAAAAAGGTGTCGCCATCACCGACAGATTTCGAAAGTTTGGGACGCAGATCCCAGAGGCTACGTTACACCGCTATGAACTCCCAGAAAAGTATTTCGCCAAATTTCGCAATTTGTCCGTTTTGGCTTTTACACTCTATATGGCTTTAAAATATTGTACGCTTTATTTTTAGGCACGAATTCTATGCTGCATGACTGTTTAGATGACGTGGTTTTTACGCTCTTTCTTCTGCTGTTTCTGTCGTTATTTTCCACACTGGAACAAGCCCTGTTCCGGGGTAAGCAGTATTCCAAATAAATAAACGAACAAAACTGCACTGCCACAGAGGTTTCAGAACAGGGACGCACCCCATGAGTGCGAGTGGCGCGTTTTTTTTCTTCCAAGTCCTGCAACTTCCAAGGCGGCCACAAGCGCGGTGGGGGGGGGGGGGGGGGGGGGAGGGGGGAGGGGGGGGGGGGGGGGAGGAAAGCTCACTTTCGGGTCCGCTTCACGAAGCGGGGTGGGCGGAGGCACGCCGGGGTCAAGGAACAGCGGGCAGCAACACCGGCAGCGGCAGAACGCCTTCCTTCTAGCATACACGCTTCGCAGGTGTGTGTGAGAGAGAGAAGAGCGGTATGACGAGGAGGAAAGCGCGCACCGAGGCGATGATCACGTAATAGCGAAGGTATGCGTAATAGCGAGGAGAGAACGGGACACGGGCTGAGTGCGCCGGGAAAGGCAAGCGACGAGGCGGCGAAATTCGAGAGGGAAGCGGTGCGAAGAGGGAAAGAAAGAAAGAAAGAAAGAAAGAAAGAAAGAAAGAAAGAAAGAAAGAAACCACAAAGAACCTCGGAGGAAAGGAGGCGCGCACGCAGTTCCGGCACACGACCGCACCGCCGGAATGCCCGGCACGACGGGAAAGAAAGAAGAAACGACAGAAAGGGAGGAAGGAGAGAGAACCGCTACATATACGTACTACGTGCTTGCGCAGCGACAGCACTGTAGCTGAAAAAAAGAAAAAAAAAAAAGAAAGCACGCTGCGCAGCACACAGGAAGCTACGGGGGTGGACGTCAGGGGACGAGGTCCAGTCAACAGGACAGTTGGCGCGCCCAAGAACCCTTTCGGTACACGTTCCGAGCCCATGGTCGAAACTCGCTGGCCGGCATCTCGTCCCCCACAGTTACGCGAGGCTGGTACGAGGCCTGGGTTTTCATGCAGTGCGGCAGCTAACGTTCCGCCGCCCGTAACTGACTGCGCATGCGCGCGGTCAACGTGCGCAGTGCTATGCAGCTGCCGGAAACTAGGGCAACGGTGTGCTGAGGCATTCTGCCGATAGCTTCGTACACACCGATGTTTAGTTTCGAAACGTATTACTGAGTTTACAAATAGCTGCTGAATAAATAATTTTATCTTCATCCCCATTTGTTAGTGGCCAGTCCAGTGAGGTGACTGCTTTGCTCCTGAGTTCGGTGCATGATGGCCTAAGTTGCCTATGTGCCATAAAACACAACATGCATTCACATAGTCAGCCTATGCGCATAATGGTTAGCGAAAAGTGCTGAGATGAACTTGTCCGGTCGAAGACTTCCGCAGGAAATCGAGGGGGTTATACTTAAGGTGATGCGGGTAACGTCTCGTTCTAATTAACGGCACGGGTTCCTCCCATATCTAGATTTTTTTTTTGTCACAACCGCGAGGCAAATTCAGCAGGTACTTCCTTCAATGCTATGACTACGGGATACCCAGTATGCAGGTACTAGACATGGTCAAATATTGTTGCTACATTTCTCATCCCAATCTAGTGACAAAAAGCTTGCACTAGCTCTGTTTTGAGTGCGGGCTTTTTGCTTAATCACTTCATGCGAAAGTTAGCTGAACACATCCGGTGAGTCAGGTGCTCCCCAAAAAGGCTTTCTCTACAAAGGTCTCATCCAGAAAACATGCCACGTGCTTGACCGCAGGATGTAACGCGTCTTTGGGCGCCATAGCTCACAAACGGTTCATAGCACCGTGGAAAGCAAATTGCTCCGCGCAACCAGGCCTCTGCCTGTCGAAGTCCCACGCCACCGATCGAAAGTGTCCGACTTGGGTTACGCGCTTGTGCAGCGTTGTCTGCGAGGTTATAGTAATCAATCGCGCAATGCAAGACGCCCGCGTACTGTGCGTTACCAGGCGGCCGAAATTATTCCAGAGCCCTACACTAAGGCACCTCTTCCTCTCTTCCTTCTTTCACTCTCATCTTTCTCCCTTTCTGTTTAACCTCGCCGTTCAAGTCACCGCCGAGGCTGAAGGGATAACGAGACTGAAACACAGATTTTATGCGGACGGCATTACTCTATGGGTCAACAGGGGTAGCAACGGACACCTGGAGGATACGCTATATGGGGCTCCGTGCGCTGCAGTTTGGCGAGTACTGGTGGCGCCTCCTGGTTAACAGACGTGGCGAAAACCGGACGCAGCGCTCTCTTACAGTTTGCTGTCAGCTAGGCGAGCGGTAGGGGTGTATCCATCGAAGGCGAAAGGAAATTTCGCTAATTATGGGTGGCTCGACCTACTGCTGTGTTTACAAGTGTCATAACAGCTATAAAAACACTTCAGGCCAGGTACTGAGGATAAAATTTTATCGCTTTCCTTGGAGACCGTACGAAACGGAAAAGAGGGAGCGCTGGATTCAAGCAGTGCGGCGTGCAAGGTGAGGATGGCCTTTTTTTTATGGGGAAGGCTCAATCCAGAAAGAATTTTGAGTTTTTTTCTGTTTCGTCATGCCCTACCAGCCTTGACGGAAAAACCGTGGCAGCCGGTGCGGCTCGAAACAAGAATTTGCAGCGTGCACTTTGTGGCAATGAGAAAAGTAGCATTGCTTCGCACCCGGGCCTACGTTCCCCACCATATTCCCTCCGTCTTATGGGAAAGACGATGGAATGATGCCTAGTGAAAAACTACAGAGATACCTCAGGTAAGCACCACTGAAGGAATGGGAATGACTATGTACGACCTGAGTCATACATACGTCTGTTGAAACCGATGAATAGTGCGCTTGTTTTCTCTGGCGCATGACAACACGAAATGTATCCTTTTGATTTGAAGGTCTCAGCGTCGTGCAGCAGACCGGACGACTGCGGACAGTTCGGACGATGATGCAGAGGAAAGCGCTTCTCCATTACACGAACAGGAATGGTCACCAGATCCAGAATACGAATCACCATTGCTTTTCATTGAAGATGCACAAATACCAATGGAAGAGGGTAGCACTCTCCGCATATCCGTGGTAAGCGACAGATATTTCATTTTTCAGGATAAAAAAAACAGTATACAATATCTAGACAAAATTTCGCGATCCCCCTGATTAGAACTCGAGTTTTTTGTTTGCATTTGATGATGTTATGTTGGTTTTCGTTGCTCCGGCCATATCGTTATTTACGTTTGCATTAGTTTCTGAATATTAAGCCCTAGGCAATGGACACATTGCCGCCAAAGGAAATTTGGTGTCATTGTTTTTCTTGTGCTTTTCCAATAAACCTGCCTTTTTCGTATGAGTGTTTTCTTCCTTCCTCGATTTTGCTGCTAAGCCTTTCCGTTTTCTACCTTAGGTTAAATTTTATGTCTGTCCCCGGCCGCAATATGTGGCTCGCATCGGATATTGCTAACCAGTCTTCTTTGCGTGTGCAGCTGACGCAGGACCGACGGTCAATGATGCCAGGGCGCCTGCACCATTCTCCTTTCCATGACATCAGGTTGCATAGCTTCGGCACAGGTGTGTCATATTAGCACTGTGGATTCTTCAACCCAAGCAAAGCCTACCACTGCATCTACAGCCACCGGCGAAGACGAGAGAAGTTGTATGTTTCTTGGATACAGCTCCCTTTATGAAAGAAAGGATGCATTTGTGGAACTTTGTGGTGTGAGTGCAAATGCCTTTGCGTTGCTACTGTCAGTGTTGGCTCCGCTTTGCGTCAGGAGAGTTGATATGCCAATCGCACAGAAGTTAGTTATATTTCTTATGAAGTTAAAGCTAGGGTGTGTCCTTTTCTAGTATTGCAGTGCTATTTGGCATTCACAGAACAGCAGTGAGCCGCATTTTTATTTTGTATTGAATAACCTCGTCACTGCAATGCAAAACTGGATACTCCCCTTCTTACCGAGAATGCGAGCCACCGTCTCGCTCACTCAGCCTTGCGCATGCCGAGAGGGTCTACTGGAAGAGTCCTTTCGGGAAATGAAGTGATGAGTGTGCATTGGAGTCGTGTTTACAGGAATGAGAGCTAGCAACTGAAGTTTCATTCTTCGTTCGTTTATGCTTCTGTGTGGTTCAGCGCGTCAACTTCGTTTTTTTTTTGTTGCTTGTGTGTGTTCGCAATGACCAGCTTCTGAGTTCACCTATGTGATTTGTCACATTGTTTCACGCAAGCCTTTCTGCGTGCATTTGTATCATGTTATTTCCTACAGTGGTTAAAATTTTTGTGCCTTTAATTCTTGCATTCTCGACATCTGAAGCCATTTTCTGGATGAATAAAGAAACGGAGAAAGTGGTTTAATTTCTGTACATTTATTTCTCGCATTTAACAACATCTTAAAATACTTTCTGAAGTACAAGTACTTATCAATAAATATAAAATTACAACCAGGTTGTTTCTGAGGACAAAAATGCGTAGGGAATTAGTTCGGTTTCCCCTTCAGGACTGTGCCAGTTGCAATCTTGACTCGACTGCGCCAGTTGCAATCCCCTTCAGGTGGCGATTAGAGGAAACACCTTGTTGATGATGAAATCGGGTTTCTTGATGACTTGGTGTTTCTAACTCGCAAACATTCACGTTACTCGAGGAAAGGAGAAGGTTAACTATTTATTTACAACATAAATAAAACAAGAAGAAACGAGCAAGGAGAAAACTATTTACAACATGACTAAACCATTCATCAGACGAATTCAGCCAGATTCAACCCCAGGGCGCTTACTTTTAACCCCTTTGTCCTCCGCCTTAGCGGGGACAGCAACTAACAAGGTAACATTAAGCGACCCTGCTCACCAATCAGTGGTTAGGGAAAGGAAAATAAGGTTTCCGCCAACTAATCGCCGATTGGGGAACGATTTGGACTAAACAATGGTCGGGGAAAGGAAAACCAAAATCTGCAATTCCCTCGACCAGCCAAACATTTGGGAATGGAGAGGTGGCAATCAAACACACAACCAGCACAAACACCACTACCATTTCCCACCGCACAGAAGTTACATTCCTAATTTGTTTCTTTCGCACACGCGCATGCCGAAGGAACGATCACTAAAGGTGGTGGGTTCTTCAGAGAGAAAAAAAAAGAAGACAGTAGTCAAGGGGAAAAATGCGCTTCATGGTCACTCGATCCTACCCAGACGTATCTCCTGCATTCCCGAAGTTTCGGCAACCCCTTGACGCCGCACACATGTCGACAGATGTACCTGCCTAAGCTTCTTCAAGACGGGTTTATGCCCGTGACGGCGCGAAGAACACAAATGCATCCGCTGCACGATGGCGAGGCAGGGACGGGACGGGTCCCTTTGTGTGCGACGCGCTGATCACAATACAGCCGCCGCCTAATCCCCATCAGGCGTCCCTCTGATGCAAGTGACTTGACTGGTGCGGCATTCCTCGCGAACCCAGGCCGACTGGCGCCACTGAAAGTTCTGCGAACTTCACAGCATTCATTTAATTAGTGCCTCCAAAAAATACCTAAAATAAAAGTCCTCTAATTTTGTACGTACTCCGCAAGAAACGCTTCGTCTTTTTCTAACGTTAATTGCTATGCTCCTCTGAGGGGAGTACACATAAAGCAAAGCGGTGTCAATCCTCAGGATGTAAAGCATTATCATTATCTGCGTGTAGTAGGAGCGCGTTTTTCACAGTTCTAAGTGACCATTCGCATAGTGAATATATGGCACATTGCTGATTTCGTTATCTGGGTCAACCAGACACTTGCTCCTCAAACTATAAGGGAACTTAATTTCAATAAGTTGAAGTGTGCTGCCGGATGTTGCAATGCCGTCTGGACTGCAACACAACCATGGCTGCTCGGCATCGATGATGAGCCCAACCTGAAAGTAATCGAGAGTAAATGTAGCATGGCTTCATTAGGCTTGTACTGAAGTTACCTCGTGTATTTTCGTCCCAAGTGCCAGCTCCAACTCCTGTCTGGCCATTTTTTCCATTTTCTTTCCTGCGCCATCATGTGGAAGAGAACTGCATCACACCTTGCAAAGACACAGTGTTATTTCAGCCACTGTGCTGGACACTTTAAATAAACAAATATATTAGGCAGGGCACAGCACATACCGTATGAGGTTGCAGCACTTGAAAAGGGTCTTTGCGACGGCAAGAACATCAGCTAAGTGTTGGAACTCAGCTGTTCTTGTTTTAATCCGGTGCGCAGATCGAACTGCTCACGCGCACTTGTCGTTCTTGGTGCCATCTGGATCAGCAATTGCATAGTTTGTGCTCAGAAACAAAAACAGCATATACATAAATAAATAAACAAAAGCAATAAAAAAACAAACCGTTTGAACTGCTGCCTGGCCTTTTGTAATCAAGGCTATCTCAATTATCTCTTTGAGACTTTTTTGCACGACCTTTTTGTAGAAGGAAATCTCTTTTTCATTCAAATTACGCTCCATGTCGAGCTCTTCTCATTGTCATTGGGTAAATCTCTGCGATTTCAAGCATGGTTATAAAGCCGTCGCTTCCCGCTGACCAGGGGCATTCACTAGCTCTGCTTCACAATTTTGTTCCTCTCTGTCAGTTGTGATGCCATTGGTCCGTTTTTATGCATTTCAGCAGGGCTGCTTTCAGTCCTTAAAACATGCTGATTGAGCAGTTCAGGTCCGCAAATTTAGGCATGAACAACTGCCGGATCAAGGGGTTGTAGGTTTGGGGGTTGCCGGGACGGGCCCTGCGCAGAAACGTACACAAACATAGCGCAAAATAAATGTTGAATGGACACAAAATTTGTAATTCTTACCTGAAACAATTCCTTAATCTTTTTTTTTGTGTCCAGCGTTGGTTTCGACGGTTTGCGCCATTCACACGGAAGGTCCGTGCATGAGCTATTCTCGTGGCTATTGACGAAGATCGCCAGTGCTGCAGCATGCTTACACATCCACGGACCCCAGCTTTGCAGGTGCAACTGGCCCTCGCGATCTCCCTTGGGTTTCCTGAGAGCTTATAAACAACACGCCTGGTTATTTTAGTCCTCCTTAGAACAGTGCTGACCGCAGTAAATTTTGCTTACCTCAAGGCGAATGTCGTAGTCCACATTTTTCATTTGCGCGACGCACTTGCCGATGATGTCGGAAGGCTCCGTTGCGCCGACTGCTTCCTCTTGAACGCCATACACATGATTGCTTTCATACAGCCGTCGCCCACTTTTTAAACTCTTTCTTTTAAAATACACATCAAGGCTTTCAATGCGTTGAAATCCGCAGAAAAGCAGGCGTTGGCTCTCCCGCGGTGCCATTCTCACAACGATGGTCAGAGCGCGTCTGCGATGTGGCCGGGCCGGTTGACAAAAACGCACTGGGCGTCCGGTTAACGCGGGGACAGCCGCAAGGCGGCGCTGGCGATGCGGTCGCTTGCTCTGGCGCCACCATACCAGCGCACGGAGCCCATACAACAGGCAGAGGATATTGTGGAGGAGCTAGCAGGGGAGGCAGGACACTCGTGCTCTCAGCCCAAGTCCAAGCCTTTTGTAGTTAGGGTTAAATCAAGAGGGATGCATGCGCGGCACTATGTGCCGCCACCCCCGCTAGAGGTGAGAGTGGGGGGTGCACTGGTCGCTGAGGTTCAAACGATCAGGATCCTGGGTCTGCATCTGCAGACTAACAGGAAGAATAGGAAGGCCTTGGAAAGGCTTTAAAACGCGGTCAATGCTACCGTGAGGCTAATCAGGAGAATCGCCAATCGTAAGCGCAGGGTGAAGGAAAAGGACTTGTGTAAGCTGGTACAGGCGTTTGTGCCTCAGTATAGAATAGTGTATGCGACGCCTTATATGAAGATGGACGCGACGGAGAAAAACAAGGTGGATGCTATGATGAGGCAGGACGTATAAGGCGGCCCTTGGATTACCTAACAATGCGTCTACCGAATGGCTGCTGAGATTAGGGGTGCACAACACCCTGGAAAAACTGCGGGAGGCGCACTTGGTGATGCAACTCAGTAGACTTTCAAAAACGAGAGCAGGAAGGGTCGTATTGGAGAGGTTCTGCATTGGAGTTGATGCTCCAGCCGGGGACATGAAAATTCAGGTGAAGTGAGAAATGCACAAGGGCTTAAAGCCTTTGCCCAAGCATATGCACCCGATACATAACGAAACCGCAGGAAGGCAAGAGCCAGAGCATTACATCGGGAAGTAAACAGGGCAGTCTACGTGGACGTCGCCGAGTACAAGGACAAGGACGCATTTGCAATTGCGGTGGTGGACGGGCGGGGACGCTCGGTCTCCTCAGGATCAGTCAAAACCCGCTCCTCAGAAACTGCAGAGGAGACGTCGATAGCGCTCTCTAGACATTTTCAGCAATTAAAAAAAGGCTGTGTTTTAGCTCTGGTTAAAAGCTGGAATGACGCGATAGCTACAGCTGGCCGAGTGGAACTCGCTCAGTCGAATTGCAGTCAGCTTTCGCCGCTCCGTTCCGCTGGGCGTTCCTTCTTCATCTGCGTCCCACTTGTCACGGGCGCATGCGCACAGCCGTTGCGCGCCGCGCCGCCGGCAGCAGCAGCTGCTCCGCACCACGTGACCAACGGCGCCGCCACGGAGCTCAAGTGGTGCACGCGGAAGGGTCGAAGTGGTGGCGCAGTGTAGCCATCGCTACAAAACAGCCACCCGAAATTTGGCGAGGGGCAGAATATCTGTCACAGCGGCACGGTTGCTGAGTTGGGCCACGGGGCGAGGGGACTATGTGGAGGTGGACATTGTCTGGGTACAGCACACTCTTGGAACCCTGGGAAACAGGCGACTCACATGAATGCTCGAGGTTTCATCAGTCGTGCAGGTGACTGGCCGTTCCAGGGAGGTCCGCGAGAGATGGGCTGGTGTCCTTTCACGACACATTACAAACCATTATAACTGGAGCGGAGGATTTATCCGCCTCCGGACAAGCAGTTCGAGCAATGGGAGGCCATGTTGGCCAGGTCAGACCTGGCCGTACCAGACCAGGCCGTGGAGTGGGTCCACCCAGGTCGCCGTCAGCCACGGGGCCATCTAACACGGAATCGTACGCACGTGCTTTTTGACGAAAAAAAGTTTACGATCCATGTATACCTCACGGCGCGGTTGAGGTGCCCGTCAAGAAGTGAGAGCCTTTCCCCCAAAGCCACTTTTTTTTTTTATAGTAGCGGTAACTACACCACGCTACCTCTTCGACCCTTCAGCGTGGCACCACTTGAGCTCCGTGGCGGCGCCGTTGGTCACGTGTGGCGGAGCAGCTGCTGCTGCTGCCGGCGGCGCGCAACGGCCGTGCGCATGCGCCGTGTCAAGTGCGACGAAGATGAAGAAGGAACGCCCAGCGAAACGGAGCGGCAAAAGACTGACTTTGCAATTCGACTGAGCGACACTCGGCCAGATGTAGCTATCGCGTCACTCCAGGTTTAACCAGAGCTAAACAACAGTCATTCCTTCTTTACCCAACCCGGCTTTCGGCCGAGGAAGGTGTCTGCTCGCGTGGGCCGACAACGCATCCGACGCTGTCGACGAAGGATGCGAGCGAGGACTCATCACGCGCCTGAGCGGAAGGAAGAGCGGCCAGGAAGTTCGGCATCCTGGCAGAAGAGGAAGGAGGGGGGTCTTCGCGTGCTGAATCGAGTCAAACACACGGAGTTCGCCCTGCTGTGCGGCGGTTGGTCGCGCGCCTCGGGAGCTCGTCCGGCCGCCGTCGGAGCCACAAGGGAGGAAGGCTGCGGATGTGTGCCCATTCCAGGCATGGAGACGACAACAACACACAGGACGCGCGCGTTTGTCGTGCCCCGCGCCGCAGATAAGGTCGGAGTGCTGCTCGTTGCTTCTCGCATTTAGTCACCCCCCCCCCCCCCCCCCCCCCCCCCCCCCCCCCCCCCCCCCGCTCGGCGTCTCGCTTCTGGTCGTCGTCTCTGGTTGCTCCTCCTCGCCGAGCGGATCGAGTGTGCGCCCCGGGGATTGCTTTCGGGGCGGAAGCGCCTTTGGAGGCGGCTGTCGCGGCGGAGGATGTGGTCCGCGGCAGCAAGCGCGTTCTGACGACGGGTGGGGCCGGAGGCGACAGCTGGCGCCACGCCGAGGCCCGCCGAGGGGAATTCGGAGAATTCGCCCGGGAAAAGGCCCCGGCGATTCTATTTGCCCGTCCGATCGCCGCTGCGGCGGTCCTCTGCCCGGATGGTGCGGGAGGGGCGGCAGTGTCCCTTGCGAAATCGACGCTATCTACGCGCAAAGCAGGCGCACCAAGTGCGGAACATCCCGCGTGGAGCGAGTGATGAAAGTGCGGCGTGCGCCTTCCGTGTCTGCAGAGCAGAATCGGTGGGCGTGGGCCGCGCAGAAACACGGGTGCGTTTGTGATGCAAGTACGACTGCAAAAAGAAACAGGTCGGAAATACATGCGTGCCAAGCATCACAGGTAACTGAGCCCGTTAGCGTTCCGATTCCGCGGCTCGTCATCGATTCACGCACTCAGTGACGCCGGCGTGTTCGACATTGCCCAGTGCAGGCCTGCCCGTGGGGTAACACAAACGGTGGGCACTTTCTGGAACGGCGCCAGTAGCGCGATCTGGCTGGTGCGCACAACCGGCGCTCGAGCCGGCAGGAGTCGAGGCGACGCCAAGACGGCTCGAACCTAGCTTCCGTATTTCGGAGTCTGTGTTGAGCCAGGGCCACTGGTGGGGGCTGCGGGCCGGATTGCACACGACGGACCAACAGGAGTCACGGCATCCGGCTCCGCCGGACTCACGGCCGCAAGGAGGTCATGAGGAGTGGAAATGCGGGTAAAGTGGTTGCATGGGAGCAGAGCTACTAGAATTATACCCCTGTCACACGGGACTTCTTCTTGGCCTTTGCCGTAAAGTTGTCTTAATGCACCAAAAGAGGAAAACCGAAAAGGATCAGTGACGCTGCTACACGGCAAATCCAAAGGAGCTAGAACGCGGCCTCCGTGAACGCCTAAAGTCACCGCCGTGTGTGAAGCGGCGCTAGTAACATTATGAAATTAAAGCAGACGTAGCACTTCAGCAAAGAGGGATAAGAGAGCTTTCGCGCATGTTTGGAAAAGTAGCTATCACGATAATAAACGAGCGTTCTGACGGTGAGAAACGGATTTTTTGATACAAAAGTTTATTTTTTTTCATCGTTCCGCGGTCCGACCACGGTGGCGCACTTTTCCATTCGGCTCCTCGTTGTGTGTGAGAAGCGTGCTTTGTTATTTATGTTCTTGTGCGCATTTCAAAGAAAATAGGTTGTGCCTGGTTAGCGTGCTGCCGTAATCATGAACGACGAAGCGCAAGACATTAGAACTAAGTCTGTAATTGCCATGAAGAGCAAACGAAGGAAAAACAGGAAAGCGAGAAGCGCAACCACATGCGTCGATGCGGCTGCTGAAAAGCGTTCAAGTTCTTTCTTAGCAGTGTAGGTGTCTTAGGTCATAGCCTCCTCTACGGTTAAGTGCACTGTAACGCAAAAGTAACCATTAAATAAGATAGATTAGATATTTTTACGTTTAGAAAACAAAAAAAAATTGCGTAAATTTTTATTCTTTGAGCTCGCTAGCTGGCGCTGCCGTCTGGGTTGCTCCTTTAAGAAACTTTAAGGCCGCTGACGGCCGCCTTTGAGGTTACGGACCTTTTTCGCAAAGGTCTCGACGCTTTGCCGTGTAGATGCGCGTCACGCGCCTTGGGGCAAATGACCTTAATTCCTAAGGCCTTACAAGTGCCCATGTGACAGGGGTATTAGTCGCGTCCAGCATTCAGGGACATGACTGCGAATATTCCGTTTCCGAATTATGCATCGACGACCCGTCGAGCAAGAGTTCATAGATGCCTCTGTTGGAAACGGCCCAGCAATTTTCGCTGCGCTATCCAGGCTTTATAATAACCACTTACTTGTCTGTGCGGCGTACATTTTTGCCAACGGTGGCATGCGGACGCGTTGACATGGCACTCACTTGTGCACTTTGTGCTCACTCGGCTCCGTGCAATGATCCGAGCCGCACATGTAGGCGTGTGTGCATTGGGCAGTTTTGTCACTTGGTTTAAGCGACGCCACGACCGAATTAAGAGCTGATGACGAACAACCGGGGAAACAAAAGAAAGAAGAAATGGACTTGAAATAGAACTGTCCAATATATCCCACCCAATTCTGCCCTGTACGGTTCCGCTCAGCGACTGGTCAGCCAAAGCTCAGCAACTGGGCTATGAGGTGGCCGGACAAGTGCGAACTCCGCTTGGTGTGGCGCGAGGGGCCACTCTTTATTCCCAGATGAGACTTTCTCAGTGACCCATTTCGCAGTCTTTTGTTCGTTTAGCAGGGCGTATTGCGGCCTTGAAAAAGAAAGTTCCCGTCGCCCCCGGAGAGCTCACGTCTCGTGCGCCAGCCAAGCCTGCGAACGGCGGTTCGTGGCAGACGAACGGCGGTATCGGCCCGCGGTTAACGCCATCCCAAAACGATAGAACGTGCGGAAGACGTGCGAAGCTATCACCTCACGGTAGCGGTATAGGGGAACGGTCAGATGAAGGGTTCTCGTTTCGTACCGTCGTCTGCTGATGATCACACACGCCGAGCAGGCTGAAGCTGACAAAACTTTATTGCGCGTCAGCGTAGGGGATTAAGGCAAGTCAGCTAGCGTGCCGCAGGCCGTGGAGACCTTTGACACGCCGACCAGGAGGGGCAGTACCGAAAGCCTTGATCGATAGATAAGCCGATTGCAATCACGCCAGACTGCCAGTCCCGCGCTGCAAATCGCCGTTCGATCTCCTCCTAAACGAGGGCGAGCCCCGTGGAAGACTCGAGCGCCGCGCGACAGACTGCAGTCGGCGAATCAGGGAACCGAAAAAGGCCCGAAAGGGGGGGGGGGGGGGGGGGGGGCACGGACGTCAACCTAGCTCCTGCCGCCGATGCCCGTCGGGCGAATTCTTGAGCACAGGGAGCGCCGTCACGCGATGCGACAGAGCTCTCGTGGCCACAGGCCGATGGCACGGAGGAGCACGCAGAAAACGAAGAGAGAAAAAAAGCCGGCGGGCGCGGCTTGCGGCCATTTTCGTCCTGCCACGAAAATATTCTCCTCGTGAGCCGGCGAACAGCAGATTCACCTTTCCTCTCCGTCCGGATATTTCGTCTCTGGTCCTTCTGGGAACGCCGGGCTGCGGTGCCCAAAACTGACACACGCTCGCGCTCTCGCGCGAATGGGACCGAAAAAGATAACCACAAATAAACGAAAATATATACACACGCACGCTCGGCGAGAGATGCTACGCGCGCCGGAAAAAGAGGTTATTTCGGTCCGCCATTCACCGCGGAGTTACGTACTCATCCCCGGACCGCGTACCAGTCGCGCCGGGAGCGTGGCTTCGTTCGAACGCGGCTGCGGTTTTTCGTGCCGGGTTTCTTGCATCAAACGTGTCCCGTCTTAAAGCATTCGTAAGCCGTCTGGCGGCTACGTGTGCCGGTAATAAGTTCAGCGGCGATCTAGTAACGTGCGCATGCGCACAAGGCCCTGACACTGTTCACAAAGATCACGCAGCAGCGACGCGCTCACGCTTAGCTTGGGTTGGGCCCGCACTCGCAAAAATTCTTTGGAGAGTGTCTGGATCGTATGAGACAACTTGGCGGGATTACTGGGCAAGGTTAACAAAATGGCACACTTCCGTCAGCTTGATCGCATTCGTGAAATTAACGACTTGTGCAGCAATCCAATGTAGCGAGCACAGCAGCGAATAGCCTACAGCATGTTGTCGTGTGTCAATTGCATTTGTGCGAGTGTCAATTGCATTTGGAGCTTTGAAAGTGCCAGTAAAAAAAAACTGCGAAAGTGTATGCATGTTTCTTTTTCTGCTCTTTGCTCACCTGTTTTCAGGGGCCTGCCATTTTTTCTTTGAGGCCCATAAATAGTACCTGTATGATAATGACTCATGAAATGAGGTCCTCAGTGAGTGCGTTCAGTACTAAAGGACAATGGTAGTTCTTTATTGGGGTGACATCTTACACAATAAACAGTTCACATATTGCAGCTCGCTGTTCACCGAAAGTGCAAGTATCAACGCAAAAATACAGAGGATGGCTTGCACACTACTCCCACCTCTTCTACACATAGGAAGGCACCTCCTAAAGTCGGGCATAATTTCATAAAGAAAGAAATTTACCAGCAAGGTTTCTGGTACGTTTGCAATGCCAAGATGGTCAACCTGGTGACATGCTTCCTTTCGTGGATGTTTTTCAAAGGTGTGAACAGTGGCAAGACCATTTCCTGGAAAAAGTTTCCTTGCTCTGGGTAGCTAGAACAGTGATGAGTATCCTTCCTTGGCATGAGGTAATCCATGTCACGAAAGCCGGAAAGATGATGTCGCAAGTGCATTCCATGTTGTTCTAACTGGAAGTGACATCTCAGCCTAATGTTCAACATCTGAGTGCAGTGCACTGGAATAGCAAGCTAACAATGCACCACATTCTTGTGTAGACTCGTTGTCGTCACTGTTGTCATCCCAGTCCCATGCAATGCAGGACAAAGGCCTCTCCTGTTGATCTCCAATAAGCCCTGTCCTATGTGAGCTGCAGTTACTCTGCCCCCTTACATTCTCAGTCATCTCTGTACCTGACTCTCTGCCATCCACTGCCTGTGTTTATCTTCTTTTCAAATATACTTCATTACCTAAGAAAGATCTTTTCTCCCGATCACATGCCCTGCCCATGCCCATTACTTTTTAAAATTTTAGCTAGGGATATCTCTAGTAGTAAAACATTTATTAAGGAAGAGAAAAGTTAAGGCACAGGGGTGGGGGAGAGATAGATTTGGAGCTTCAGTGATATCTAACTTGTGTCTGTTCCCTAAGTCATGTAGCTCTCTTCCTGTTTCCATAATGTAAATCCTATCATTTTCGTATACTGCCTGTACCCTGTGCTAGATTACCACTGCTTTCATTTTACTGCTGGCGGTTAATAGAAAGCCAAACAACAGCTCAATGCCTATTGTGGAATGTTGAGGCTGCTGTTCACTGCAAGTGTATGATGACATAACATTCAAGAGAAAGAGAAAGTTGCTCGGGATGTTTTCCTACACTGGGAGCAGTTCAACCAGAGCAACTGGTACAAAAGAAACCAAGTGATCTACAATGATTGAATTTTCCACTTAAGAGCATTCAAAACAGTTCCTTCAGGGCATATGAGAAGAGAATCTGAGCCAAATAAATTTCAATAGCACAAGAACATGCCTGCATGGACAGCTGATGAATAAAAATGCTAGCACATCAAGCAGTAGTGCCCCACAAATAGTGAGAAGCTTGAATCAGTGGCCTAATGAAAGCCTCAGGTAAGTGGTTAGTAGGTCTTCCAATGCCATTCAGCAACAGCCAAAAGGACTGCAAAAGTCTGCTTAGACATCCTATGGTGCCAAATTCCACAACAAATTCGGTGGTTGCCACGCAAATGTGAAACCAAACAAGTGCATGAACAGTTATGGAGAGGCCAGTGTTATGCTATGAGAGAGGGGATTGTGCAAACACATACTTTCTGGCCATGGTTTTATCAGGGACACCATTACCAGATCATGCTAAGCCATGTGCGCATTGCTTGAGCGTTAAATTTACCGCCATGAAAGGCTATTCAGATGTCAAAGTATTATCTTATTTATAATACAACTGGAACTAGAGGCAATAAAGGTCGAACGGCTCTAAACAAGAGAACAAGCGTGACAAACTCGAGAGATTAAAGCCTGCCGGTCACCGACCAACTAGTCGCCTACCGACGTTAAAAAAGGCGAGCTTAGTACACTCTGTCGATTAGCAAGGAAACGAAATCGACCAATCAGCGACGCTCGCAAGACAGAGAGAGGCGGTCGTGTTAAAAAAAAAGAAAGGAGAAAAGAAAGGAAAAAAAAAAGCGCAGGAAGAGTGCAGCGAGCATGGACAATTCGTTGGTAGCATTCTTATCAGAAGGTAAAAGGCAGCGGTCGTTTCCGTAGGACAGCGGCGAGAACGGCGCAACAGAAGCGTCACATGACAGCAACCACCATGCACGGGCCACGGAGGAAACATGAAGAGAAGGGGGAGTGTCAGGAACCAATAAATTGCATCCGCAGGCCCCGCGATCGCCGGCTCCCCAGCCGAAGACAAGGGATGTGAATCACAGCCCTTGGAATTTCCGGATGATGCCCGCGTTTCTCGAGAACAATCGATGGCCCAGCACGCTTCATGGTATCGCTATAAAGCGTACACGCGCACGAGTTTTCGCGCAAGCGCGAAGCCCAGCAAGATTCCCGAGCTTGACCGTCCGAAAAACGAGCAAAATAAAGTGGAATTTTGGGAGAGGAACAAACGCAGAACTCATGATGTTCACAGAGACGATCGCTCACTTGCCAGTTTTTGTTTCTGATACGCTTCAGCTGGTCAAAAATATGAGTTACTATTCACGTCACACAAGCACGATCGTATTTCGGTGACGCATAAAAAGTCTCTCTCGCACTGTGGAGCAAAGTTCGTGACATCCGAAAGCACGCGAAACGCGCAGCGCGTGCGACAAGCGCTGTTAATCAAATCTAGGCGGGAAAAAAAAGAAGAAAACGAGCGTTGTACAGAAGGACGTGCACTAAGCACCACTCACCAGACCTGGCGCAGTCGTCGCGTCCGCGCTCGATTTGAGCTCTCGATGTTGGCGTCTGATCGCTGTCACAGTATCCCGAGTCTTTAGGCTTCGCGCAAAAGAAACTCGCTCACAAAGGCTCACAGCGCTACCCTGTCATGCAACTCGGCAGCTACCTGTCCCAGCTCACCGTTTTGGCGCACTGGACTACCATTACGCAAAGAGCTACCGCACCGCTTTTTGGAAACAAGCAAAAAGCGAGCGCGACCGCACAAAAAACATCGGCGGATCGGTTTGAGTGGCGGGCCCCCAAGCCGTTGCCAAAGCTTGACAGCAGAATCCAGAAGCCTGAGTCGGATACTTCGTTAGGAGATCAAACGCTTTGCGTTGCAACTATGAGCCTGCTCGTTGGTGTTTAAACTATGCGTGAATTGTGTAAAAAGTGAATTTGTATTTCTTTCTCAACGGTTGTAAAACCAGCGCGAAGTTTAAAAAACCTCGCAGCAACTAAAGTACAAAAAACAAACTAATATGGCGGCGCGCATCTAACGTTGCTTGCTTGGTTCCTCCCATAGGTTCATCCATACATTTTTGCAATGCGTCCTTCTGGAAGCACCTGCGATCTCGCGAAATTATCTTGACTTCTGTGAGTTCGCAGTAATTCAAGCTCATGGCTACGAGTGAGGACGAGATTGAGGTATTTAGCCATCTCGGCAACATCTTGGCCGACCCACCACCAAAGCGGGACTTGTGCAACAAGTGCAGGTAGGTAGGAACTTGAGCTGACGCTTTTGATAAAACCTTTGCGATTTATCGTTATCCCTGATGCAGCTATCTTCTTAAAACCACGCAGGCGGCCACCGTCGGTGTGCTGGTGCTGTTCGTTGCCGGAAAGCCCCGTTCTGACCGCCAGCAAAGTTTACATCCTCCAACATCCCGGAGAGGTAACATCGGCGTGCCTCATTTTGATGCCCCCGACGTGGGCCAGATTCTCAATCGTGGCGTCAGCATGTTGACTTGTGATTAAGCGCAGAAATCCAGTGCACCGACACTTACGCTTGCGCTGTGGGCAGCCAACGTTACGGATAGGCTCTACGTGCTCAGTGCCGGTGTCAGTCGACTTCTATTTATTTAAAAAAAATTAATGAGATATATGCTGGCCAGATGCTTCTGCTCCAGGTAGCATGAACGGCACACATTATCAATGTTTGCCTTACGAAACATACGGCATTCTCCAACTACTTCCAGTTAAATTGCTGCTCTCTTGCATTACGTGTTCTACACGCACTCATTTGCACATAACATACCATTAGTGGCGCTTGTTTGCATGTCATTGAGGATTTTTTTTTTCGGCCAGTGCAGTGTGTGGACGTAAACTTAAATGTTTAATATTATTTTTTGTAATATTAAGTTGTAGTGGGCAACATATCTATGTTTTAACCCGAGAGGTCCTGCAGTGTGACTGCTTGTTAACCGACTGCACGATAATACCGGGCTACGCACTCAAAGGACCAACGTTGAAAAGGACTGCATGTGGTAGACAGTGCATTCGTGTTAACAGTTTAGCAGCTCAAGTTGCCAGCATTGCCAGCTGTTTTGCTGTATTGGCAGACATTCAGAGATCCTCTTCTAGTGACCTGAGGTGATGCAACGAGTGCGCGGAAAAATTACAGGTTCCTTACAAATGCCTGTCATGTAGGGGGTGTGTGAATGTGCAGAATTTTCTAACAGCGAATCAAATATCTTCCTGTTCGGTTTGCTGAACGAATAAAATAATGCATGTTCTAAATTATTCGAAAGTACTCAAATATGTGCTGAATTGTTATTGAATAATTGGAACAAAAGAAAACTGTTTTCGATTCAAAAAGTAGTTTCCTTCGACGGCTGTTTCAGAAAGGGCCCAGTCTGATGTAGCAATACAAACTGCTGCAATAGGTCTATGCGGACAGGAAAGATCCGTGATGCTATGCAGTCCGTTCGTGTGGCAGAGTCCATTATGCTCATTATTAACAGTACTTATTAACAAATGAATGTACCCTCTCCTGCTTGGACCGGATTCGGTCTGCAGTGTTTTGTAAATAAATAAAATAAATAAACATGACCTCCAAGATTTGGCGACGCAGCAGGGTTTAGCCAGGTTTAGCTAGACCTGCCACGATGCCTGATCTCTCGGGCCATAGATCATAGCTCACACTCCACTCATCCACCGAGATGTGCTAGTTCAACTGTTATCATCAGCAGTAAGAACGAATGGAAAGAATTGAGGTTGATCATTATCAATAAATTACTGCACTCTAATGACAAACAGATTACTTTCACTGAAAATGGAGCTTTTATAAAGTAGAAAATGACCAAAAATTAATTATTTGTGCTGACTGATTAGTTGAAAACTCTTCACTAAAACAAAAGATAATTGAAGAGGTATTGGCAGAGATAGAGGTACGACCACTATTGGGCGTCTTCGCAAGCAAACTGCACTGATGTCGAGATAGTAGGGTACACTGCCATTCGCTTCTAAACAGTAATTGAAAAGCCTTGATCAGTATTCAGTTTGAATAGTGTGAAGGGGAAAAGAATATTCCATTTTGAAATACAATATACTTAGCAAGAAATGCGTCTCAGGCTGCCAAAACATCAACATAGCCAGAAAACTTGGAGTCAATTTTTGATTGGAACAAAATTAGGTGGAGTTGTCCTCATTGTCCATTTAAAGAAAATTTGTGGGATACAACACACCTCAAGAGTGGAATGCAATAGCATTAGAGATCCCATTGTTGCTACTTTGGTGTTTCTGTGTCATTCTTTATGCATTTCAGGGCCGCTTCTCAGACGCTCATCAGCACGCAGCCGCTTCATTTCGATTGCACAGCTGATTCAGCAGATGAGACTGGATTGGTTGAGTGCTGATGCACTACATAAACAGTGATTTACATGAACAACGACAAAACAACATCATACCCCACAGTCCAGTACTCTCTTACAATTTGGTGGGCCGATTGTAGACATCACAAGGTCACGTGACCTCGCTCGTCCTGTTATCTATTTAAAGGGGCTCTCAATAAAGTTGTGGTATGCCTGGGATGTTAAAGGACGGTGCTTTATGAATATCCTCCAGCAAGAATTTTTGAAATGCATTTTGTAGAAGCCGAGTTATCTGTAGCGACTTGTGTAGAGTGTAGACTCACGAGACAGATGTGAGTATGAAAAAGTCGCCGGAAAGGGCTTGCCAACGCGCAGTTGTGGGTTCTCTGCTACGTGTATAAGTGTTCTATTTGGCTCAGGTGTTCATGATGACACAATGTTGTGACTGAGCCAGTTTATGCACCTCTCTTTAGAAGGCGTTTCAGAACCCTTTAATCCTCACCTGTCACGGTGGGCAGGTTGTAATGACGGTTTTGATGACCTCTCATGACCAGTCAGCGAATTTCATGACACAAGCCGCCACTATGGAATGTGGACTCTAATGCTAACACATCAATATACCGACAATGCGTTGTGTTCCTCAATGGGTACTAGTGTTGCATCTTAAGCTATAACCAAACAAGTTTATAGTGCCACGGCAGGCACTCGCACACCAGGAGTTGAACCAAATATTCATACGAATACCGCATTTACTTGCGTAATTTGTGCTCGTGTGTAAATTGTGCCTGCGTGTAATTTGCGGACCCCCAACTTTTTTGCCTGGGTTTTTGAAGAAAAAAAATCTTTTAATCTTTTGCTTGCATATTTTGCGCTCTCTGCTGCGCCAGACCACCAGCAGGTACGCGGATGCGCGCGAGGCAGGCTTGGAAAGATCGGCGTCGCCGTGTGCGGTTGCGAAAGGTGGGAGTGGCGAGCGCATGAATTGTGCATCGTTTCCCTGGCTCGCTCACGTTGGCGGTTGCTTTCCCAAATGAACAAGGTTTGCACGCGCCCAAATATGAAACTACAGAACAGTTTGCTGTTTGGTTTGCCTCTAGTCAGGCGGGCTGCACGCAAGGGCGCAGTTTTATCACCAGTTATCTCCTTTGCCTTCCACTGCTGACTTCACAATTGTATTGTTGCACGTTTATTGCTTTGAGGTGCGCACATGCCGTCATGTCATCTGGCGAGTAACTACATAATGTGAGGTGGGGCGGCAGGGGGTATGAGTTATACATTTAGAGTCAACTTTTCTTTTTTTTTGGCCAGCAAGGGGTGCGAGATGGGGGAGGTGGGCTATGCATAGGTGGCAATATTCAGTATATATAATTGCGCATTGTGGCCTTTGTAGCGTTTCTTTGGATGTACTGGGAAAATTTTTGCGTAATTTGTGCTTTTTGAGGCCTTAATTTAAAAGAAAAAAGTGCACACATTATGCGACTAAATACGGTCTTCTACGAATATTTGGTTTTAGAATATTCGAGCATTAATAAAAATATTTCATTCATATTAGATTCAGTTCATCGTTATTTGATTTGCGTTCTATATGGTTTTGAAAAAGTAATATTTACACACCCCAGCTATCGTGTATAGGTCCTCCTTTATTGCCTCATGTAAGCAAGTTATTTTCTTTCTTCGTAGGTGAAACGGAACTTGTCTACAGCACCTATGCTAGAAGCAGCACTATCCAGCGAGCGATGCATAATTCTCCGAGGTCGTAGGTTCTCAAGGGAACGCTGTAGAGCCCTTGAAAGCATCCTCGATGAGTCTGCATCAGCAGACACCATCCTGCTGTACCCTGGCCCTGAAGCCCAGGATGTGCAGACCTTGTCTACTGTCCAACAGCGAGGACGAGGCTACAACATTGTGGTTCTGGATGGCACATGGTCGCAAGCTCGTTCGCTTTTCTTCAATAGCCCCCAGCTACACTCGTTGCTACAGGTACGCACGTCTGAAAAAGCGTTTGTAGTGTTATGCCGTGGCTAACCTTGTATTTAAAATTACACACTTTACACAACAGGCATTCTCGGCTGTTAAAACCCACCAGACACCTGGTATTATTTATACTGCTATTGGTATGTGCGGTTTAACTTCGCGAAGCGGCACATGGGCTATGAGGCATGTTGTAATGGAGTGCGCCAGATTAATTTAAACCACCTGAGGTTCTTTAACGTGCGCAGACACTGCACAGCACATAGGCATTTTTGCAATTTGCCTCGAATGAAATGCCGCCACCACAGCCGGGATTTGATCCTGCAACCTTAGGCTCAGTAGACAAACGCTAAAGCCACTGAAATACAGCTTAGAGTCTGTGTTTATTGGCGGCGACTACAAAAAACCTTCAATCTCCTCGTACAACAATGCCTGTGCGGCTCATAAACACAAATGCAGGCATGAAAAGTGGGACTGATACTCACCCTTGATACGTGGGCGCTGAAAGTCTGAAACGCATATTTTTATACATTATTTTCCTACATAAGGTTCCTGCAGGCAGTCTCAGTTCGTGTCCCCACTGAGGTTGTCACTGTTAGGCGCTTTCATAGAATCACAGAACACCTTTTGTGTTCTATAATCCTGGAGGGGGGTGGCTGGGGGGATCGTATTTGAACCATGTATTTCTTGGGACTCTTTTTCTCATTGACAAAATGGGGTTCAGCATGGTTTTCCCATGTAAAGTTTCTCTCTTGGTGGGGGGCAACTCTCCCCTAAATCTGCCCCTGCTTTTATTCCACTATTGCTCAGCGTTGAGCATCCAGCCAAACAATGAACTACACAATACGTTAGTTGGACAGTACTGATAGGTCTTTCACTTCACTGACATGCTTACCTTGGCAACAAGCTGCGAAGTGAAACTTAACTTTGTCTTCAGTGTGTGGGCTATGTTTTTATGCCACAGGTGGATCACTTGCAGTATGCAATTGTTCTTTTTATGCCACAGGTGGATCACTTGCAGTATGCAATTGTTCTTTTTATGCCACAGGTGGATCACTTGCAGTATGGAATTGTTCAAGTGCTATAAATCTACTTCATTTTAAGGGACTATAGGCACATATTTCTTTTGTTCCGAGATTTTTGTTTTAATGGGTATCTAGTGGTCCAGAATGGTGGAAAAACAACCTGAAAAGCTGGAATGCGATGTAATTAATTACGAAGCCATTTATCATGGTCAGTTCTGGTTTCAGTCTCCGAGAGCATGGGTATGGCGTGACGTCAAGTTGATGTACGAGCATCACACAAGCACTCCCTGACGGCAAGGCTGTGATCACCTGTGCACACAATCCAGTGACGCGCACACGAACCTTGCGGAGCACTGACCAAGAAGGTCGTGACTCGCTAGAGAGATTCAGATAGCGCTCTGCTACGAGTCATAGGTACCTGCATGACGTCACGTTATTTATGTCACTTCGACTGCTTGTCGTGGAGATGTCGCTACCGATGGGTTTGGAATTGTGAAGTCTATGTACAGCCTGTGATTAAAACCAAATTACAATATCTTCTCGGCCAAAGGAAGTGTTACTACTGCTGGGGGGCATCTCTATATAACCAGGAAGGCGGTTGCATTGGTTTCTGAGCATCGTAATTTTGTGTCTATCGTCCTGTAACACAGAGCATCTAAATTCAAGGAAGGAAAAATTCTCTTTTAGCTGGTTAAACAAGGAGAGAGTCGAGTGCTTGGTTTCTGTGGCATCTTCCTCAGATTGTAACATGCAGAATAGAATTTTTTGCCTTGTTTTTTCATTTTTACTTTCTTTGTACAAAACTGTTACGGCACTTCAGACATGCAAAAACATGCAGGGAAAGTTATTGTGTGAGCTTTGTACCGTCCCCTGTATCCTACTATGGTCTTTCTAGGTACAGATAAATGCATCTCAAGCAAGTCACTATGTGATAAGGACTCAGCCAACTAGTGAATGCCTTTCGACAGTGGAAACAGTGGCTTATGCTCTGGCAGCCCTTGAAGGAAAGCCACACTTACAGGAGGCAAGTCTTTTTCTGTTTGTGACCACTTCTCCCATTAACAACCATAACTGGTATCAGGTGATCAACCTTGGCTACAGTGAATGGTTATAAAAGCTCCATAAAAGGTATGCTTAACGTAACCGTATATACAAGCTTAGTAGATTGCCCATTGCATTTGCTAAATTTGACGGGGGGGGGGGGGGGGGGGTGCCAAGATAGCTGCTGCATACCAAGTATAATGCTGCTGGACGTTTGAGTATTTACCACTGTCACGGTTATCTCTGTTAAAAAGCCACCTTTTTCAGCGTGTGCCATGCTTGGCTTGGCACTGTAGCCATCCTTACCAGATATGCTATTGCAGCATGCTGATTGAAGTGGCCAGCTGCATATGTAGAACTTTCTGACAGGCTAGTTGGTACAATTTGTGCTTCTTTCCTCTGTCCCCAAGTTTCCTGTGTACGTCCTGTTAGCGCACGCTGTTTAATAGAGCTGCATATGTATGCCAAGGTTGAAAACAACAAACAGCCCTCACATATTTTAATGAAATTTAGAAGTACGGAAAGCTGAGCAAGTTGGTTACTGTTATCCAAGGTAAAACAGCGTGGAAAAAACACAAGGACAGAACAAAGACGACGACACGAGTGCTGACTTTCAACTGGTGATTTATTACGCACGTGTGTACATATACTATTCCCGCAAAACACTACGCAGAACAAAAAATATTCAAGAAACACTGCGTCATCACTGAACACATTAAATCTACCTTGCTGCAAATGCATGCTGCACCCCCCTTGTCAATATAATATGCCTCTACTAGTTCCCTTACTATCTGATCTTTATGTTTGAAGATGACGGATGTCTGATGAAGCAATGGGGCACACGTGTGCTAAGGTTGCCTGCAGTGCAACGCCAAATTCGAACTGGCTGCCCTGTCCAAAGAATTGTAATGCTCCCTCAGCCGTTCGTTAAGACATCGCCCAGTCTGGCCAACATACCACCCACCGCATGAAAGAGGGATCTTGTATACTACACCTTCGACGCACTCAACCCTCCTCTCTGCATGTGCTGTGGTACAACCACCACCAATCGTCCTTCCTAGTAGGGACTCTCGCTTCCGCTGCACAGCTCGGCAAATGTTGCTTAATTTTCTGCGAGACGAAAATACAACATCAACTAGAAATTTTCGCCCCACTTTCTTCAGACGGTGTGATAATGCATGGACATAAGGGATGACAGCAATCTTCCGGCGATTCGTGACCTCATCTTCCTGAGGAGCACGCTTATGCTCCGATTTGATTTTGGCCAACAGCCTTTTGCATAACCTTCCGATAGTTGCTTCAGGAAAACCAGCGTCCGCGAAACTCCGACGTCGTCTTGGAGTACCTTCAGAACAATAATCCTGGTGACTGTCATGTGTTCAGCGTGGACGTCGAGGATTTATACTATTCAATTCCTCATGAGTGTTTGCTGCGCTTTGTTAGGAAATGTATAAGTGAGGACAATGACGAAGTGCGCTTCCGAAATGTTTGCGGTGTATCTGTTGATGCTTTCCTTGAAGTGCTGTGTATGTACCTCCGGTCCACCATTGTTGCATGGGATGACTGTGTGTTTATACAGCGTTCCGGGATATGCATTGGGTCTCGCGTGGCTCCGCTGCTAAGTGACTTGTTCCTTAGCAGAATTGACAAAGCAATTGCAGGAGAGTTACCGGGCGGTGTACTGAAAGTACAGAGATACGTGGACGATTACCTCGTTTTTGTTGAAAACGAAGGATGCACGCAAGATGTTGTGAACACATTTGTCAGAAATGGTCAAGGGCTTGCTTTCACCACGAGGACCGTTAACCAACGTAGGATACAATTCTTGGATGTGGAGCTGAGACTTGAGCCCGGACATGTTTGCTGGCTGTATTCGCCTCGTTCCGTCAAGCCCCTACTCAGCTTCCAGTCTGGGCACTCTAAGCTGGTAAAGGATGGCATCGCCCTGTCTTGTGTTCGCGCCGTCCTCAACAAGTCGTGTGTCCATATCATTAAGGAAGGTGTGCAAGGCCAGATTTCTAGGCTTAAGGACGCTGGTTTTCCTGAGGCAACTATCGGAAGGTTATGCGAAAGGCTGTTGGCTAAAATCAAATCGGAGCATAAGCGTGCTCCTCAGGAAGATGAGGTCACGAATCGCCGGAAGATTGCTGTCATCCCTTATGTCCATGCATTATCACACCGTCTGAAGAAAGTGGGGCGAAAATTTCTAGTTGATGTTGTATTTTCGTCTCGCAGAAAATTAAGCAACATTTGCCGAGCTGTGCAGCGGAAGCGAGAGTCCCTACTAGGAAGGACGATTGGTGGTGGTTGTACCACAGCACACGCAGAGAGGAGGGTTGAGTGCGTCGAAGGTGTAGTATACAAGATCCCTCTTTCATGCGGTGGGTGGTATGTTGGCCAGACAGGGCGATGTCTTAACGAATGTCTAAGGGAGCATTACAATTCTTTGGACAGGGCAGCCAGTTCGAATTTGGCGCTGCACTGCAGGCAACCTAAGCACACGTGCGCCCCATTGCTTCATCAGACATCCATCATCTTCAAACATAAAGATCAGATAGTAAGGGAACTAGTAGAGGCATATCATATTGACAAGGGGGGTGCAGCATGCATTAGCAAGCCCTCATTATCATTGGCTAACCACGAAATCACCTGTTTGGAGCATGCATTTGCAGCAAGGTAGATTTAATGTGTTCAGTGATGACGCAGTGTTTCTTGAATATTTTTTGTTCTGTGTAGTGTTTTGTGGGAATAGTATATGTACACACGTGCGTAATAAATCACCAGTTGAAAGTCAGCGCTCGTGTCGTCATGTTTGTTCCGTCCTTGTGTTTTTTCCGCACTGTTTTACCATGGATTTTAATGAAATTTACCAACATGTTAACTTTTCAGTGCAGCGAGAAATAATTTCTGAGTGCAACAATGATGACTAACAGTTAATATGACTGATATCCTTCTCCTCCCATCTCTTACCACGAAGGTGCTGACGAGGCCATTGCAGACGCTGTGCCGTCACCAGTTGGAACATGGCGCTGTGACACACCAAAGCAAAGAGTTTCTGATTCAGAATGGACTGTACATGAAACCACTGTCTCGGCGCATCATCCACAAGTTGGCTCGTAACGAAGATCTCAAAGACGCCCTGAAGTGACCAGTGGCCTGTGTGTGTTGCGACTGGTGTAGCAAAATGCATTCGTTGTATGTGTGCAGTGCTTCAGTGCAGGACAGAAACATGCAAGGCATGTGCCTTGAAGAAACGCCGCACAGCATGGTGCCTTGCCTGTTTGATGCTCATATCAAAGCACCGAATGGACATGGCTACCACTGTTGAGAAGTCTGCAAGCAGGCTCAGGGTTTTTCTTGCAATATGAAGGAGAGGAGAGAACAATGTTTATCACAAATTCCTGAATAGCTCTGCATAAGTGGACATCTGCCTGCTAGGACTACTAGTCATAGACTGCACAATAGCATAATGGTAGCGAGCAAGATCGAGAAGTAACCTTTGCTTGGTCTAAGGATTGTTGATGCCATCATTACTAGATGGCACAGAAGAATGTGAAATCAAAAAAGTTTGCAGACCATGCAAGAGTGTCGGAGCAAGGCTGTCTGTCTGTGCCACTCCAGCAAAACTGCACGCTGTAAAGATGCATATTTAAATGGATGTGCTTGCAGGCATGTTAGCTGAACACACACCAGTTGCCTGTACCTTACTGCAGTGCCACTTTGGCAGCTTAACCATGTGTTTTTTGCCTTGGCTGCGCAATGAATTCAAGAAATCATGTGCAGTGATGTGTGATACTGGGTTGACAATGTGAATAAGGGCACTGGTGCAGATGTCAAAGCTTGTAACATTCACTTCTCATTGCATGGTTGAAGCAGAAGCCTGCTACAAAGGCTGTTGAAATGGCACTTTGCAGTAAGATACTGTTAACCGGTGGGAGTATATACTACGTGTCATACATACGAGGCAACGCTACCAAAGCTAGTGCACCTGTCTGTGCCCAGAAAGTAGCCCACCATGCAACCAAAGTGAACACAAGCATAATTCGTTGCGACATCCCTAAAGTGCCATGGTTGGCACCTCCTGGTCTTCGTTCTTCCTCTTGACAGAATTACATGCGGCGGTATGATACGCAGCTGGTAGGGCGAACCGCTCGGACTCAATTCATGCCCAAAAACTAGTTCACACTCGGTGCAAATGATAGCCAGAGAGCCCAAACAGTGAGTGCCTCAGAGCTCCGGCCATGATTTTCAATGCTACTCCATCGTTTTATACCAGTTTGTTTTCGTCCAAACACTCGCCGGAGTTTAGAGAAGAACGAATGATACATGGTGGAATAATATGGTTTCGTGGACGCACTACTTCTGCAGCCTCCGCAGCGTTGCCTGCTATGTATGAAACGGAGTATAGTCAAAATTTTTGAACTGACACGCCTATGACGGGACTTTATGAAGCACACTGGAATCGCAAACAAAATATTACTGAATTTATTGTTCGGGACTGCATCAGAATGCTATGTACAATGAGAATTCCAACAATGTGCAGCAATTCTGTTACAGTACTAGGACAAGCAAAAAAAGCACAGTAAACCATTTGACACTGCAAAAGGAAATGGCAGTGCAGACAGAATTTTTGATCACAGACTTAGCGACTAGATACATAGTATGCCTTGCACAAGGCGCTCAGTCTTAACGGACAACATTAATGCTCAATAATTTGACTGCTCTTATAGAATATTTATATTACATGAATAGACAGCGCACAGAGCAAGAAATAAAAATAATTCGTAATCATGTTACCCCAATGTAGACATGAGTGTCCCGAGAGGCGAGTGTGCTTTGAAAAACTAAGAAAGCCCTCGGCAAGGGATTGTCCAGCATCTGCTTTTGCATGCCACATCATAACTTGCACGAACTTTGTAAAACACCCAGATGTTAATAGCATGGGAACTGTACTACTCCGTACTAGTATTATCCCGCTCATACGACATGCTTACTGCAGACAACTAGTCCTTGTCAAGCAAAATACAATAAGATGAAAAAATGGAAAACAGTAAACAAGCTAGACGCTGGAAACCTGGCGCCATGGTCAAATGAACCCATCTGTACGTGTTTCTCAATGTGTCCTGCAGGCCTTGTTTGTAAAGACACCGAAGCCATAAGTCTACCTATTTTAACCAATCAACCATTTTCCTCCTCTGTACTAGTACTATCCCGCTCACACGACATGCTTACTGCAGACAACTAGTCCTCGTCCAGCAAAATACAATAAGATGAAAAACGGAATACAGTAAACAAGCTAGACGCTGGAAACTTGGCGCCATGGTCAAATGAACCCATCTGTACGTGTACGTGCTTCTCAATGTGTCTTGCAGGCCTTGTATGTAAAGATACCGAAGCCATAAGTCTACCTATTTTAACCAATCAACCATTTTCCTCCTCCGTACTAGTACTATCCCGCTCACACGACATGCTTACTGCAGACAACTAGTCCTCGTCCAGCAAAATACAATAAGATGAAAAAATGGAATACAGTAAACAAGCTAGATGCTGGAAACCTGGCGCCATGGTCAAATGAACCCATCTGTACGTGTTTCTCAATGTGTCCTGCAGGCCTTGTTTGTAAAGATACCGAAGCCATAAGTCTACCTATTTTAACCAATCAACCATTTTCCTCCTCCGTACTAGTACTATCCCGCTCACACGACATGCTTACTGCAGACAACTAGTCCTCGTCCAGCAAAATACAATAAGATGAAAAACGGAATACAGTAAACAAGCTAGACGCTGGAAACTTGGCGCCATGGTCAAATGAACCCATCTGTACGTGTACGTGCTTCTCAATGTGTCTTGCAGGCCTTGTATGTAAAGATACCAAAGCCATAAGTCTACCTATTTTAACCAATCAACCATTTTCCTCCTCCGTACTAGTACTATCCCGCTCACACGACATGCTTACTGCAGACAACTAGTCCTCGTCCAGCAAAATACAATAAGATGAAAAAATGGAATACAGTAAACAAGCTAGGCGCTGGAAACCTGGCGCCATGGTCAAATGAACCCATACATGTTTCTCAATGTGTCTTGCAGGCCTTGTATGTAAAGATACAGAGGCCATATGTCTACCTATTTTAACCAATAAGCCAGCAAGGTATTTATTCAACAATAAGGTAGCCCACTATTCCACCCTTGCATCAGAAGAGTCGCTTGAGTGAAGCTGAACCTGATATGTCTTGCAAGCAATAAAATTAGCCATTTCACTGTGTGTGAAGAAATGCCCATCTGAGCTCGAGAACAAGGCTACAAAATTAATCCAGACACCACTCTGAGAGCAACAGTGTCCTTATAGTTTTAAGTCAGAATCCAACTAAAGTCGCACCTTTCATGTCACTGTGAAATGCATTACAAACATGGACCCGCACCCACAGAAATAAATAATTGCAAATCAGTAATGGTCCAAGCATCTCTCCACCAGAAAAGTCATGATAGCAGCACTACTTCAAATGCAAATAATGGTCTTCATCACTGAATAACACAGTATAGCCATCCTATGTTAAGAGCAGGACATCAGCGTTATTTGTGAAGTGTGCAGCCTGCCACACAGAGCTATGCTCAGCAGAGACAACTTATGACCTGCTGGCCTTGCACAAGTTGTGGTGGTGCTCTCATCACAGTTTCGAGTGCATTGCAAGCAGGATCAGCAAGTACAAGGTGCACCTGCAGAGCGATGGCTTGCTAATATTTTGCAGTAGTGTTCTGCCAAACTGTCCTGAAATGCCTCTTTGTTTTCAGTTATTAGCCGTAACTTGCACCTTGACAGTTGCAACATCAACTGCACATCATAAAAAGACAGCTACACACATTACATGCAGCACCAATTAATAAAATCAACATAAAAGGGAATAACCCATCTTTTTTTCCTTTCTCTCATTCAAAGCCGATGGCTTCTTAGTGTGCAGTGCAAACCACTATTCTTTTCTTTGTTTTTAAAATGATTTTGTGCTGATGACTATTGTCATGGCAGTTTAAATCATGATTAAATTTCTGCCCCAAATGACAGCTATGACAAATAATTGCACCCACCACTTTATCTTGAATCTCAATGCTCATTCACACAACCATGCATTTATGAGCATTAATTCATGCCATGGGCATAGCAGAGTTTATTTCGCTGGTCAGAAGCTGCCAGCCAGACCAAAACAGTGACCAAAGCACTGGCCAAAATGCCAATTTTGATGTTCTGCATTTAGGCAGAGTGTGGAAACGAACTGGCTACATGACAAAACATTATGAGCAACTCCTGCTTCTTGTTTTCAAAAGTGTGAAACATTCTACCAATTGGCACTGCAATTTGCCCACTTCCAAGTAGCCCCTGTAAATATGAATGATCTGCAGATTTTGCCGCTGGAGACCATGCAGTACTGTACACATTGCACATCAGAGCTGCTAGTTCACAGACCTTAACTTCCGTGGGCCCAATAAAATCAAGCTGGATAAAGAAAAATATCACGACACAACAATCTGAGCTACAGAAACTGTGGTTTGCACATGAACTTACGAGTCAACCTGCAATTTAACACGAAGACAACACACTGAGTAGGGTACCCATGAGCGCTAGTCTTCTGCTCCCTTTGCCAGCCTGACTTCTTGAGCACAAAGCAGATCGTTGAGTCTTCAGTGGTGGCAGGCACTAACCACCATGAACAGCCCTCGGTGTCTAGCGATGCTGGCAGCAAGCATCAGGCAGGCCGTCCCAAAGATGGCAAAGGGCTTCGCCAACCGAAGGTTCAAGCTCCTGCACCAAAGCATCATGTCAATGTCCCAAGAGCTAGCCCCTTAAGAGCACAGGTCCTTTACAAAACACTACAGTGTAATCCACTTATAACGATACCAGATATAACGATATATCGCTTATAACGGTAAAATATTTTAGATTTATCAATTCTCCCATAGCCCCTATGTAAAAATAAACCGTATATGACGATACAATTATCTGTAAAATAACGCATACAGTGATGGGGTTCTAGCCACCGGGAAGGTGTTTACGACAAAGATTTGTCTGAAAGTTTGATAAAAAATAAAATATATTGAAGCAAAGGACGTAAAATCTCTGCCAACGGACTGGCGTGGTCAAATTCGTGGGGGAGCGTTGCCTACGGCCTTGCGGAACCACGCCCTATCGTCGCAATCGCTGGATGGAGGAGCTTGCTTCGTGGCTGCTGTGTAATGCTGTCTCACACAAACGTAGTTTCCGCCTGTTTGTGCGTTCGTTAACTGGGTAAAAACGATGCTGGCCAAGCAAGGCTAAACCCCCTTCTCCCACTTTTGCCGCTGAGATGGTTGAGAATTTACTTTCTTTTTTAAGCACTAGCTTTTCTTGGCGTGTTCCCCGTTTCGCGCTGGCAGCAAGATGCTGAGTGCCGATAACATCGCCCGGTATCTTTTGATGGGAGCTCCGGAGGGGGTGGGGGTGGTTCGCTCCGTGAACTTGGCAGAGCATCAAGATGCTGTGCGCCCTTGATAAGCGCGCCGGCAGCTACATGCATGGGGTAATACCTAAATGCATGGGAGAATATGTGGGTGTGTTCTTTTTTACTTTTTTGCCGGTCCAGATATAACGATAATTGGTTATAACAATTGGATTTTCCGGTTTTCTCAATATCGTTATAAGTGGACTGCACTGTATCAGTGGTCAAAGTGAAGCAAAACACAAATGTTGAACACAAGTGAAAAACAACACGCCACAAGTGAGCATCATACAGTTAAACATCGATTGAACATAGTCGGTGAAATCTGCAGTTTGTTTCGCAATACTGAAATTTCGCTACATCGAAATTTGACTCCTAGTATGCTAAGAATCCAGCAAAAATGCACTGCGGATATCTCACAGAAAAAAAACAAAACATTTTTTTCCCGTTTATATCGTTATAAGTGGACTGCACTGTATCAGTGGTCAAAGTGAAGCAAAACACAAATGTTGAACACAAGTGAAAAACAACACGCCACAAGTGAGCATCATACAGTTAAACTTCGATTGAACAAAGTCGGTGAAATCTGCAGTTTGTTTCGCAATACTGAAATTTCGCTACATCGAAATTCGACTCCTAGTATGCTAAGAATCCAGCAAAAATGCACTGCGGATATCTCACAGAAAAAAAACGAAACATTTTTTTTCCGTTTAAAATGAACCTTTATTTCTGCCCTTTCTTTGCCACCAGCAACGGTGTTATGCGCATGTTGTTTATGTTGCGAGCTCGTGAGCCACCTCAGCAAGTATATCGTTCCAGCCACTGTCGGTGGTGGGGACGCACCCGTCTTGAGTTTTGGTTTTGCTGTCATCATCGTACTCTTATGCGTGCCCCGAGCACACCGCTGAAATGACGACGTATTCCGTCGCTGCCACCGCTGCGGCCTCGCGGCTGGCCACACCGTCTTTGAGCACTGGCAGCGTGTCCTATTCGGCTCTCGTTTTGGGCGAGATAGCATGAGCCGGGGGCTGCCCTGGCAGGCTGCCAGGGCTGTGCAGACGCTCGTGCCAGCCTCGCCCGTACTACCCCAGATGGCGCGGCCGGCGGCCTGCAAGCCACTGTGACCGTCGCCGTATTTGCATCAGCCAATGAGCTCTGTATGTGAAAGCTGGAAGGCTCCCATATTATGTATGCGCTCCAGAGGAAATCTAACCCTTGGTAGTCTACTTCGAGATGAAAATTGCAAAGCTACGACGCTTTGCATTTCTGTCATTCCATCAAATGTTCTACTGTGTGCACCCCATCAGAATTGAAAATGCTTCTGTGGTCTCAACGGTCGCATTAGCAAGGGAACAAAGTTGGAAGCGGCACCATGCATGTGAGGAAGCTCAACTGTCCTAACTGCAAGCCGGCCGCGGCGGTCAAATTTTGATGGAGGCAAAATTCTAGAGGCCCATGTACTGTACGATGTCAGTGCACGTTAAAGAACCCCAGATGGTCGAAATTCCAAGAGCCTTTCAGTACAGCATCCACCATAGCCTCAGTAGCTTTGGGACGTTAAACCACCATAAACCAAAGCAAGCCAAGCTGCGTGCGACAAGCAAACAAGTTTCAGCACTGCTGAATGGAAGACCTACGTCTCGCCTTCAAAAAGAAAAGACCAGTGGCCTGCCTCTAGCATTCTAAACAGTGTGCACCTGTGCTTGGCTGGCTGGCTGATACGCACCTGACAGCCACTGTTGCCGTGGGCCGGCATGAAACTCGAAATTCAAGTGAAACCAAAGCTATGTGGCTAGACTACCGTATTTACATGCATAATTTGCCTCCTTGCTTAATTTGCGCACCCTTAACTTTTCACCCGGGTTTATAAAAAAAATTTTGAACTCTCACATTTTACGCACCGTGCTGCGCTAAATCACCATCATGCACGCAGGCTCTACCCTATGGCTCTACCCAGTAGCATTTGGCTATTCTGCGTGTTTGTTCTGAAAGCTTTTTGAATCTTTTGTGCACTGGGCGTTCATGGTGGCGTCTCGGGGCCCCTGTTACAATCGCGGCGGCACCAGCGGCATCGCCACTCGGAACGGGTGGCAGTGCTTCCGGGGAGGATCGGCAGCTGATAGAAGAGCCGACAGCGCTTTTTGTTTGACTGATGCATGTGCCTCGACTGCCGGCTACGCTTTTCTAGTTGGTGGCTCTGACGTGTTGTGTTTGGTTGCTCGGTCGTGTCTTGCGATGGGGTATGACAACTATACGGCAAGTTTCAAACTGCTTGTGATACAGTTTGTGGAGGAAAACGGGAACCGTGCCTCCGCCAAGCAGTACAAAGTGAACGAGAGCCATGTTCGTTACTGGCGAAAGCAAAAGTCCCAGCTGGAAAATGCAAACCCGCGAAGGAGAGCATTTCGGGGACCTAAGGAAGGCAAATTCCCCGCTGTTAAAGAGGAACTCGCACAGCATGTTAGAGAACATCAGGCCTCCGGTATCGCCGTGTCGTGCGAGATGCTTCAGTTCCAGGCAAGAAAAACTGCACTTGGAAGAGGAGTCCCTGCTGCAACCTTCAAGGCAAGCAGAGGGTGGGTGACACGCTTCATGAAACGGCATAATCTGTCTCTGAGACGAAGGACAACCCTCTGCCAGCGTTTGCCCCCGGACTATGAAGAAAAGACTATGAAGAAAAGACCGAAAACTTCATCATGTCGCAAATCGGAAACGCAGACGAGACGCCGCTGACATTTGACATGCCGCCCAATACCACAGTGAGCGAGAAAGGGGTCCGATCTGTCGCTGTGAAAACAACCGGCTGCGAAAAACAAATGTGCACAGTGATGCTGGCGGTGATTGCAGATGGGTGAAAACTACCACTCTGTCATTTTTAAGCGCAAAACGCTGCCGAAAGTGAAGTTGCAAGGACGCATCCTTATCCGTGTCCACGAAAAAGGATGGGTCAACGAAACATTAATGCTTGACTGGCTGGACACTGCGTGGGGAAAATGCCCAGGCGCTCTGCTGCGGCTGCCATCAATGTTGGTTCTCGATAGCTTCAAGGGTCATCTCGTCAACAGTGTGAAGCAGAGGTTATGGAAGATGAAAACAAGCCTGGCTGTCAACCCAGGCGGCCTAACATCAGTCCTGCAGCCCTTGGACGTTTCCCTTAACAAGCCATTTAAAGACAATGTGCGGAAGTTGCATGTGGAATGGATGGCCAGCGGAGAACATTCCTTCACTCCTACTGGAAGGATAAAGGACTGCCTCCTTTGGAGACAGTCAGTGAGTGGATTTTAGCAGCGTGGGATACGGTTTCTCCGAACATCGTGCAGTACAGTTTTAAGAAAACTGGCCTGTCAAATGCGCTCGATGGAACTTAGGATGACGTTATTTGGGACGCCAGTGATGGCGATGAGAACGACCGCGATGTTGTCAGCAATGGCTCGGAGTCCAGTTCTTCCAGCAGCGACTCCGACTAGTAGGTTGTTTGTGCAATAAAAAGGTACACCTGACCAATTCTTTAACAGTACTGCATGAGCGTCGACCAAACTGCTTCTCAGCGCCTTAACACGGCGCGGAGCGCTGAAGCCAGCGAGAATAGCCGCGTGCGCACAAGTTTGCCGACACAACGATTGTCGCCTATGGGCAAACTTGTGGGCACGCGGTTATTCTCGCTGGCTTTGGCGCTCCGCGCCATGATAACGCGCTGAGAAGCAGTTTGGTCGACGCTCGCGCGGTACTGTTAAAGAATTGGCCGGGTGTAAATTTTGTGTGTGGTGTGATAACTGTTTTATTGATTTGCGGTTGCTTTCCCGGACGAAGTTATGAAAGCAAACTTACGGAATCCGGAACTACCGAACAACTGGCAGGGCCGCAAGCGTTGGCGCCGGTTTAGCCTCTTACTCAGCTTCGTGCATGCTCCTTCATGCTATCCCGCAAAGTGGGGAGGGGGGGAGGAGGTGCGCGGCCTTTCATTTGGAGCTAACTTTTTTCAGGGGGCGGCCAGCGTCGGGTGCGGGTCCGGGTGCTGACTTATACACAGCAACATACGCAGCAACATGACCTTTGTGGAGTTTTTTTAAATCGTGCTCGCGAAATCCCCGCGTAATTTACGCACCCGCTTCTTGGAGCCCTAATTTTTGGATAAAAAGTGGGTAAATTATGCGCGTAAATACGGTATTTTTTTAACAGCGGGGGCATTCTACCATTTACGTGCATGTCAGAGATGCATGGGCAATACTGTTCCATGCCATTCAGGCTTAAGGAGGAATATTTGGCTGATTACTGTATTTACTCGAATGTAACGCGAGTTTTTTCCCAGATTTTTTCCCCTTAAAGTCTACCCTTGCATTATAAACAAATACCGCACTTCGATTGGCCTAGAGCAGTGCCGCGGTGCAGCCACTTCAAAGTAATCAGCTTGGTTTCGGTTTCCGAAGTTTTGCAATCTTATGCTGGCAACATGGGTACCACGGAAGCCAAATCCTCATCCGTCCAAAGTCAAAGCGTTGATAAGTTGTTCTCTGTGATTTTTCTGTGTTCATTGCGGCCTTGTGCTGAACGCGTCATCGCGTCGTGTTCTTGTGGCGACGCTCGTTTTAAGAGAAAAGCGATCCTGTTAGTTGAAGAGGTCGGGAATTCTGTGGCAGCTCGAAGACTTGACCTCAACGAGTCAACCATTCGCGGATGGTGGCTGCAGCGGGAGGGGCTTTTTAAATGTGAGCCCGACTGCAAAGGATTTCGTGGGCCTCGCAACGGCCATCACATAGAGCTGGAGAAAAAAGTGGCGGACTTTATTATTGAGCAGCGCAACTGTCTCATGGGGGTCAGTGTCGAGCTGATCCGTTGGAAAGTTAATGATGTTGCTCGGGAGATGGGAAGTTCTGAGCATCTCATGGGTGGGCCCAAACGTTCATGAAGAGGAATGGATTCTCTCTGCAGCGAACAACATCGATACGGCAGAAGTTACTGGGAGACTTCGATAGTGAAAAGGAGGACTCCGAAAGCAGGGAAGATGAATAAACATGTTGGCCACGATGCCTATTAAAGGTACTTTGTTTTGCGTCCTTAAGCCTCGTGTTACATTCGTGGTTTTATTTTTTCCAGCTGGGCAGCACGTAAAGTCACCCCTCGTGTTACATTCGTGGTCGCGTTACATTCGAGTAAATACCGTACTTCCTGTGCCGGTCGTGCTTCTACAAGTCCCGCTGTTGGCATTCTGTCCGAATAAACTGGTGTGAGCCGAGCTGTACCTTAATTAACGAGCGTCTGGTGCTATAAACTTACACGCGCGTTAGCTGGGACCGTACTGGCAGTATGAATTATTTATATTCACGAAATAACAGGCATAGAATTAACGAGGTTTTAATGGATGCTCACCAGCAATGCTCTTGATCATGCCAGCGAGCATAACACAGTTGAAGACGGCAGTAAGTAAGTTGCTAAGGTGCACTCATATGTAGTGGTGTGCAAATATACTCAAATTTTTAAAATAGCGAATTGAATATTCTATGCGTTTTGTCAAACGAATCAAGCAGTGCATGCCCAAAATTATTCGACACAAATCAAATATGTTCTTAACTTTTAGAATACTTTCTGAATGATTGGCACGTAGGCTGAACAAGACACACTGCAGTTTTATTCGGCGCCTATTTCAAGAACTGCTCCACTCGGGTGCCGTGCAGGCTACTGCCATGATCAGTCGGCACGGGAAGAAGGGTTCAGCGCCGCGATGCAGTCCATTCAGGTGGCAGTGTTCATAATGCTCATACATGGCCTCCAAGATTTTACAGCGTGGTGGGGCTCAGCCAGGTTTAGCATACCCTGCCCTGATGCCCAAACTCGGAGGCTATTGCTCATAATTAGAACACACCTCTCTAATTTGATGAGATGTGGCTCCAGTTCACCTGATCTTGTTATCAGTAGCAAAATGTAACTTTCTTATATGTGTAACATAGGAATTGTAAAAGATGACTTTGTATTAATTAATACGATTAATTGTTTTATATGATTATTCGCTACTTTTGCAAATATTCGATTCAGTTCTACAGTAAAAGCTCGTTAATTCGAACTTCAAGAGACGAATAAATTTTACAGTTATTTTACAGTTTTGAAGCGCATATCTCGAATACTTCTGGTACACAAAACGGCACAAGAAGCATTTTCGAAGTTATGCATTTTTCTAATACACGACAACATTTCATGAAAAAAAAATAGTGTGCATTGCAGCTCTGCCAAACTCATTGAAGCTGTGTCGACTTTCAGCAAAAACAGCCATTGGAAATCGGGGAAGTAGACCTACATGAAGTGCTGACGTATTTCTGGGGAGCGAGACCTACCTGTGAGACCTCCAACTGCTGCTCTTACCGTATTTACTCAAGTAGTTTGCGCACCTTCTTTCCTAAAACCAAGGCTTCAAAAAGGGGGTGCGCAAATTACCCGAAATTTTACAAACACATCCTAAAGAACAATACAAAGGTCATAAACACACAATGTATACGATATATCGCTGCATATAAGTCGACTCTGCAACTTACAGGGTTAACCCTGCAACTTACAAGTTCAGAGCCAGATGGTTCAGATGTGTGCCATTTCTCATTTGAAAGTATTGTTTCATGGTAGGTGCAGGACGTCACACTAACCTGGCCATCTCGGCTGATCTGCACCTTCTTGTTATCATTCCAAGGATTCAGCAGATGTTTTGTGTTCTGGAAAGGCAGGTTACACCTGCAAGCATACAAGGCAATTTTTACTAAAAATGCACATTCAAAGAGCCACTATATTATTGCAGAAAGCTGTCAACTTATTACATGCGACAAACCTTGCAGGGAGTTGGGGCCCAACAATAATCCTCAAATTTCCCCTTATAAAACAGGAGCTGATAACACTGGCTGCATGTCCCTAGTAGTCCATTTATCTTTAAAAATCTGATTAATTGCATTAGTGCCTACTTCATCACTTAAATCATGCCAACAGGCCAACAAGTCAAATGTCAACAAAGAGTTCTGAGCATCCAAACGCATTTTTCAAAAAGTAACCAGTTAAGCTATGGTTTTACGTGGTTAATTCAGCGAGAATTGGTCATATGTATCTAAACTTGGTACAGTGAAAGCTCATTAATTCGAAGCTCGATAATTCTAATTTCCAGAAAATTGGAACTACACTACTTGGTCCGGGCAAGCTCCATAGAGATCTGTGTATAAAAAATTGGCTGTGGTTTAGCTCTGGTTAACCCTAGTTGAATTGCGAAAGCTTCATTTCCCCGGCACGTCGTCTACACAGCGTCTCATTACGACGTTCCCGAGAACTCAATGCCGTTTCTTCCGCAGTTGAAGAGTCACTCCGGGACGTGCGGGACTTTTCCTAGCCGCATCTTCATTACGACGCTTCTCGAGTCGTGCAGCGCCTTCTTCTGGTGTCTCTTGAGCGCCTTGTCTCTTCCTCGCTTCGTTCTGTCGTTGTTGCCTCTCTTTCGCGATATATATATATATATATATATATATATATATTGTCACGTAGTGATGACGGCAGTCGAAGCAGCGATGAAGACGGACGAAAGGGGTCTTCTAAAAGAACTGTTTATTGGGCTGACTTGCACCCAAAATGGACTGAATCACTCGGCGGCGGCGAAGCGACAAGCGTGCTCGGCGGTCGTCGAACAGAATGCCCGCCGCTGTCGGCCGTGCTCAATTTAAAGCTGATAGCGAACATTCGAGATAAAGGGCGCAAAGTTACTAGAACATTCCGGAACAACGTAGAATCAGCTTTGCCTGGCTGCGATCAATCGAGATAAATCTAGTCGCGTCTTGCGTCGCAAACAAAGCGATAAGGTTGTGTCGCGGCAGATTTGAAAAACGAACAAACACTGGAAATATTCGCGGCATTACTCCCCTCTCAAAAAAAGCATCGACCCGATGCATTAAAACAAATAATGCGACTAGTAAGGGAAAAAAACGGATCTTGAGAAAATAGAGCATGGAAATGCAGCGGCCTTTAGCGCGCATAATACGGCTTCAGACGGACTACATGGACAACTTCTGGTCGTAGGCGGCGTCGCTGGGATGCAGTAATTGCGTCAGGGATGACTTCATAATCCAGTTCACCCAGCCGACGAAGAACCTTGTACGGACCGAAATAGCGGCGCAAAAGCTTTTCACTGAATCCACGGCGGCGAATGGGTGTCCACACCCAGACTTGGTCTCCTGGCTTGTATTCCGCGTTGCGTCTTCGTAGGTTGTAGCGTCTGGCGTCGGACCGCTGCTGATCTTTGATCCGTAATCGGGCAAGCCTTCGAGCTTCTTCTGCGCGTTGAAGGTAGGCGGCAACGTCGACGTTCTCTTCTTCTGTAACGTTGGGCAGCATGGCGTCTAGCGTGGTCGTGGCATCCCTGCCATGGACGAGCCTAAAAGGCGTCATCTGGGTGGTCTCCTGCACTGCGGTGTTGTAGGCGAAGACGACGTAAGGCAGGATGACATCCCAGGTTTTATGTTCGGCATCGACATACATAGCGAGCATATCGGCGATGGTTTTGTTCAGGCGCTCGGTCAGTCCGTTGGTCTGCGGATGGTATGCAGTTGTCCTCCGGTGGCTGGTTTGGCTGTAGCGCAGGATGGCTTGCGTGAGTTCCGCCGTAAATGCTGTTCCTCTGTCCGTGATGAGCACATCGGGGGCGCCGTGTCGAAGAAGAATGCACTCCACGAAAAATTTGGCCACTTCTGCTGCTGTTCCGTTCGGTAGGGCTTTCGCCTCGGCGTAGCGGGTCAGGTAGTCGGTCGCTATGATGATCCACTTATTTCCAGATGTTGACGTTGGAAAAGGGCCAAGCAAGTCCATGCCAATCTGCTGAAAGGGTCTTGAGGGAGGTTCAATGGGGTTCAGAAATCCTGCTGGTCGTGTGGGAGGAGTCTTTCGTCGCTGACAATCTCGGCATGTTTTCACATAGTGTGCGACATCGGCAGACAGTCGGGGCCAGTAATACTTGTCTTGAATGCGGCGGAGGGTGCGAGTAAACCCGAGATGTCCAGCTGTCGGCTCGTCGTGTGAAGCCTGTAGAACTTCTTCGCGGAGACAAGTAGGTACAACAAGGAGGTATGCTGTTTTGTTCGCTGTAAAGTTCTTCTTCACAAGGACCTCATTCTGCACACAGAAAGAAGACAGTCCTCGCTTGAATGAAGCGGGGGGTGAAGAAACCTTGCCTTCCAGGTACTCGATGAGGCCTTTTAGGTTGGGGTCCGAACGTTGCTGCTGAGCAAAAGAGCTTGCACTGATGGGTCCCAGGAAGGCGTCCTCATCGTCGTCCAGCGGCGGTGCATCTACAGGGGCTCGTGAGAGGCAATCGGCGTCAGTGTGCTTGCGTCCGGACTTGTAAACGACGGTGACGTCAAACTCCTGGAGGCGCAGACTCCATCGAGCGAGTCGGCCAGAGGGATCCTTCAAATTGGCAAGCCAGCAGAGCGCGTGGTGGTCGCTGACCACCTTGAACGGCCGTCCGTAGAGGTAGGGGCGGAATTTCGACGTAGCCCAGATGATGGCAAGGCACTCCTTCTCAGTGGTCGAATAGTTAGCCTCGGCCTTGGAAAGGGAACGGCTAGCGTATGCGATGACCTTCTCCAGCCCGTCACTTTTTTGAACGAGAACGGCGCCTAGTCCCACGCTGCTTGCGTCGGTATGAACTTCAGTATCGGCGTTTTCATCAAAATGCGCAAGGATCGGTGGGGACTGTAAACGACGCTGAAGTTCCTTGAAGGCTTCTGCTTGCGGCGCTTCCCATTTAAACGGCACGTCTGCCTTCGTCAGTTGGGTCAGGGGCTCGGCGATGCGCGAAAAGTTTTTCACAAATCGTCGGTAATATGCGCATAGTCCGAGAAATCTGCGCACTGCTTTCTTATCGGCCGGCGGTTGAAACTGTTCAATAGCAGCTGTTTTCTGCGGGTCTGGGCGTACTCCTTCCTTGCTAACGATGTGGCCTAGAAACAGCAGCTCTTCGTAGGCAAAGTGGCATTTCTCTGCTTTCAAGGTTAGGCCAGACGACTTGATTGCGTCTAGTACTGTTCGAAGTCTTTTGAGGTGCTCTTCAAAGTTCGAGGCGAAGACAACGACGTCATCTAAATATACCAGACAAATTTGCCACTTCAGGCCTGCCAGCACTGTATCCATTACTCGCTGAAACGTCGCTGGTGCGGAACAGAGACCAAATGGCATCACCTTGAACTCAAACAGCCCATCCGGAGTTATGAATGCTGTCTTCTCGCGATCTCTTTCGTCGACCTCAATTTGCCAGTAGCCGCTCTTGAGGTCCATCGATGAGAAATATTTGGCGTTGCAGAGGCGGTCCAGTGTGTCGTCGATGCGGGGGAGGGGGTAGACGTCCTTCTTTGTTATGTTGTTCAAGCGGCGGTAATCCACGCAGAATCGAAGTGTGCCGTCTTTCTTTCTCACTAGAACAACCGGTGCCGCCCATGGGCTGTTTGAAGGCTGGATGACGTCGTCGCGAAGCATTTCTTCGACTTGGTCCCGGATGGCTTGTCGTTCTCGCGGAGACACACGGTAGGGGCTTTGACGGAGAGGTCGGACGTGTTGATCCGTTATAATGCGATGCTTGGCAATTGGCGTCTGTCGCACCTTCGGCGATGTCGAAAAGCACTCACTGTAGTTTTGAAGCAGATTGCGGATCTGGTCTTGTCTGTTCCGGTGCAGGGCTGGGTTGATGTCGAAAGTGGGCGAGTTCTCTTGGTGAGGCGGATCTTCTGCGGAGGGGTCGGAGAGGGCGAAGGAGTCTCGTACGTCAGATATTTCGTCGTAGAAAGCAATCGTCGTTCCTCTGTTAATATGCCGGTATTCTTCGCTGAAGTTAGTCAGCAGTACTTCGGCGTGGCCATTGCGGAAATGTGCGATGCCTCTTGCGATGCTGATTCCTCGGTCTAGTAGCAACTGCATGTTCCCCTCGATGATGGCTTCAGTGTTTATGGCTTTCGTGGCGCCTACGGTCACGATAACGCTTGAACGGGGTGGGACGCTCACTTCTTCCTCCAGGACACTTAGGGCAACGTGATTTTCCCGAGTTTTCATCGAAGCGATGGCTTCGTCTGTCGAAAGCGTGATCAGCTTGGATCGCAGGTCGATGATCGCCTGATGCTCATTAAGGAAATCCATACCCAAGATCACTTCGCGGGAGCATTGCGGTAGCACAACAAAGGTCGCAGGATAGGTATGTCCTTTGACAGTCACTCGCGCTGTGCATCGTCCTGATGGCGTAATGAGGTGGCCCCCAGCGGTGCGAATTTGTGGGCCGTCCCAAGCCGTTGTGACTTTTCTGAGCTGCGCAGCGAATGTTCCATTCATCACCGAGTAATCGGCTCCTGTGTCGACTAGAGCGGTAACTTTCCGGCCGTCAATAGTCACTTCTAGGTCGGAGGTCCTGGCTCTTGCATTGCATGTCGCTCTCGGCGTCGGGTCACGGCTTCGTCGCGTATGCGAGTCACGGGTTGGGCGTGTGGTCGAAGCTCCTCTGGGTGGCGGCGTCGATTTCAAGGTAGCTTGCGTCGTGGTCGAGGTTATCATTGTGTGCGGCGTCGGTGCAGCGAGTGTCGGTTCTTCATGCGGCGTCGCGGGTGCATCGTCTTCATGGGACGTGGTCGGTGGAGGATCTTCGGCGTTTAGCTCGTGAGCAACCTCACCTCCAGAGGTTGCTGCCTTTAGTTTCCCCTACGGGGGCTGGGAGACCTTCCTCGTACCGCGGCTGCGTAGCTGCGGCGTGGCGACGCAAAGCGCGAGGTTGACGGCGATGGTGAGCGCGAAAAGCGGTTCGGCGTGTACTCTTCTCGACGCAGGTACTCGTCGATTTCGTGCGGACGTTGTCCGAAGCGTGGTCGTGGGGCGTTAACGGCAAATCCTCGAAGACCGATACGTCGGTACGGGCAGTGACGAAGAATATGGCCGGCCTCACCGCAATGGAAGCACAACGGCCGGTTGTCGGAAGTCCTCCAGGCGTCGCATTTCCTGGGGCTTGAGCGTCGGTCATAGGCTGGGCGGGCGGGGGCTGGGAGGCGGCGTTGTGGAACGATTGGCTCATCTCGGGGAGGACGTGGGGGATGTCGTTGGGGCTGGGCAGTCCTTACTGCAGCGGCGTAGGTCATGGCCTGGGGTTCTGTGGCCGTCGGGGTGCCAAGTGCCTGTTGCACTTCTTCCCGTACCACATCCATCAGAGTCGCTGCTTGTGGCTGTGGGGAAGATGGCAGTAATCGGCGTAGCTCCTCTCGGACGATTTCGCGGATAACTTCCCGCAAGCTGTCGCTGGTGGTGGCCGGCGTGTCCGAACGGATTGCACAGGCAGAAGAAGGGCGATTGTACTGCCGAGCTCAAACGTCGAGGGTCTTCTCAATCGTGCAGGCTTCTTGCATAAACTCCTCGACTGTTTTTGGCGGCTGGCGGACGAGGCTTGCAAAGAGTTGTTCTTTTACGCCACGCATTAAAAACTGAACATTCTCTTCCTCGGTCATCCCGGGGTCGGCGCGGCGAAATAGGAGCTTCATCTCCTCGACGTAACTGCGGACGGGTTCATTCGGAAGCTGGATCCTGGACTCGAGGAGTCGTTCGGCTCTTTCTTTCCTCACGACACTGGTGAATACCTTCAATAGTTCGCTCTTGAATAGCTCCCATGTCGTAAGGGACGACTCGTAGTTTTCGTACCACGTGCGTGCGGAGCCATCCAATGAGAAAAAAAACGTGTCCAATCTTTGCCGCATCATCCCACTTGTTGAATGCCGCCACGCGCTCAAATTGGTCCAACCATTCTTCAGAGTCTTCGCCTAGGGATCCATTGAAAGTTGGCGGCACCCGCGGCTGCTGCAGTATGATCGGTGTCGACATCTTTGGCGAGGTTGCAGTGCTGGCAGCAGCGTCTTTTCGCTGTCTGGTGCGGTCCGGCAGTTTCCCGAACTCAGGCTCCTCTCCCTGGAGACGTCGGCTGGCTCGCTGAGCTGCTGGTTCGTCCTCGGGTGTGAAGCGCTCAGGGCTGGGTTCACGACTTGAAGGGGGCGTCCGGAACATGGAAGTTACCCAGCACCTCCACCAGATGTCACGTAGTGATGACGGCAGTCGAAGCAGCGATGAAGACGGACGAAAGGGGTCTTCTAAAAGAACTGTTTATTGGGCTGACTTGCACCCAAAATGGACTGAATCACTCGGCGGCGGCGAAGCGACAAGCGTGCTCGGCGGTCGTCGAACAGAATGCCCGCCGCTGTCGGCCGTGCTCAATTTAAAGCTGATAGCGAACATTCGAGATAAAGGGCGCAAAGTTACTAGAACATTCCGGAACAACGTAGAATCAGCTTTGCCTGGCTGCGATCAATCGAGATAAATCTAGTCGCGTCTTGCGTCGCAAACAAAGCGATAAGGTTGTGTCGCGGCAGATTTGAAAAACGAACAAACACTGGAAATATTCGCGGCAATATACTCCGGCGAGGTGACACCTCCTCTCCCTCTACCCCAGCGGAGCACAATCTGTTGGAGCATGGCTGCGGCGTTGCTAGGCAGCGGCGGCTCAAGGTCGTTCGTTGGCCACAACATACGGCATACGGCTGAGTGCGCGACGAGCCGAAATGGCTCGCTGGCTGGCGTAGTGTTGATTTCGCAACAAAAGCCCGTTAATTCGAAAGTGAGTCGCTTCCGCTACGTATAGTTCGAACTAAGCGCCAGCGCGTCTAGGCGGCTTGGCACACAGCATGTGGCTTAAAATGCATGCGTTTGGGTTGGGACTGGAAGAAATTTCGAATAAAGCGATATTTCGAGTAAAGCGATTTCGTTATAATGAGGGATTACTGTAATTGCCAATAGCACTTGCCTGTGCTTCCATTCAATGAAGTAGCAGCGGCCGCCTGAGCTTCCTTCGTGGTCGTCTGACGGCCAGCTCACGTTGGAGGCAGGTCCTTGGAGCACAGCATAGCCCTGGAACTGCCCACTGCCTTGCACGGAGAATATAAGCACCACTTCCTTGCCTTCCTGGATGGGCGAAGTGAAAGACAGAAAGTAGCTTGTGCTGTACGGCACTGGAGCAGGAAATGCACTCTGGTCAGACAGCAAAGGGCAACACTGGGATGGCCTTGTGAGAGTAGCGTCCTTAGAAATTACTAGAAAGACAAGGATGACATCAGTTTGCAGAGGGGATGAGAGACATGAATATGCCTACAGCAAAAGCAATTTATGCTCATTCCAAGTGGTAAGGCTTCTGTTATATCTGGCACTGTATGTGGCTCACATTTTACTTGGGAATTGGGCACTGAAAGCAAACTGCACCAGCATGTTACTGTACAAGTAGTCTTCAGCATGACGAAACTAGCTTGTATGAAATCTTTATCAGTCCCGTAAACTACAATCTCCCACAACAGCTGTAATAAACAACTGCAAAGATAACATTCCCCGTGACAAATGTGCCAACAGCATGCTGCCTGATCAGACGCAATCTGCGGCTACATGTGGGGAGTGGGGCTGGTGCCGGTTCGCTGCTTATCGACAGCCACCATCAGCTGCCTCGCACGGGGTGGGGATGACGGTTCTGCGCGTTGACATAGCAGCTGCTCAAGGCCAGCACCAAGAGCAATGATATGGAGCTGTGCAGCAAAAATGCAACCACGCTTTAGCATGCCAGATATCTAGTTTGTCTCGCCTTTATTTATAGTGCAATGCTTTGGTTTCGATTGTAAGTCGACCCCCCCCCCCCCATTTACTTTGGATTTTGAAATTTTGAAAAATAGGTCGACTTACAATCGTGTAAACATGGTATTAGCTGTTTCTGTTGTTCCCGCTTTCGCTTTTATTTAGTTTTTATGTTTTTACGAATAAATAGTTTCAGCTGCAGACAACATAGCCACAAATTAGGACCATGGAAATAAAAATACACATGGACTCTTTGCTTTACACATATCACTCCACCGATGGCAGGGCAGCAAGCAGACACGCAACTGGCTGAAAGGCACTCCCGTGCAATAGTTGACTCCTCCTAGTTTTGGAGGAGAGTTAAAAAAGAAAAGGCGGGAGGAATATAGGCTGCACAGGACAATAATTCGAAGTTTCTAAGAGTGCTCGGAGCATGCAGATCGAGTTCCCGCAGTAAAAAGACAAGCTCAGAATCCTCCTTAATGCACCTTTAAGGTTCCCATTCTGCAGAAAATCTGGCATCCTAGTTGGCGGAGTAAGCGAAAAAGCAGGTGGACCACCTGTCACCTAGGTCCGTGACCTTGACGCCATCACAACCTGCACATTGGATTGTGAGCAAACTGCCCACTGTGGCAGGTGGCAATTGCATTAATGATAGATCACGAAAGGCAGCTTGAGAAAGGAAACCTGGGCCTCACAAACTGCACTGGTAAATTAAAGGGACTATGCAAAGAATTCAAAGTCGCTTGTAAATGTTTTCTATGTTTAGAAATGATGCTAATGAGCATTCACACCAAGTATAAGTCTTCGGAACTGAGCCGGCAATTTATTATAAATTAAAAAAATAACGTGTTTTTCAAAATTCGCGGGCCGATTGGTGTGCTCGTAGTGACTGATTTTGGAACTAAAATCGTGGAAGAAAGACGTCACACTACCCATGACGTCGCCAGGCCACCACACGCTGTCATTCGCTGGAGCCACGGCAGCCACGACGTCACGGGCACACTTCCGGTAGCCGTGAAAATCGTCTGCTCGTGCCGCCGCGCGACGCTCTCGGGAAAGCGTGGGCCAGAGCGTTGCCTTCGCGCATATGGCTTTGAATTTCCTCTGCCGCCTCCTTCTGTCGGGAGTTCCGGAGCCACTCGCACGGCTCTTCATAGGCACTCATAGGGCTCGACGCCTATCGCGGCCGTAAGAGTGAGCAGTCGCGCCTCGAGGTCCGGGTTTATTACTGCTAACTACAACAGACGACAAGCAAAGAAACCCGATGCACGCCGCAATACAGGAAGGTGAAGAGAGACAGGAGAGATGCCGCCACGTCGCCGACGCTGCTGCTGGGGTGCTAGGAGCGACAACCGGAAGTTGCAAAGCGAACGTCATCTGATGACGTATTCAAAGGCGGGGCCCAGTCCCAGAGCTGTTTTCTTTATTGTTGTCTGGTGCCCCGCGTGTACGAGTTGAGGGGGGAGAGGAGGAGCGTAATTTTTAACCGTCTATATCTTCGTTGTTATTGTTAGGTTAAAAATTCTTGCATTGGGGTGACGAGTGATGAAATGCCTATCTCTCGTCTGCTTTATGTAACCTCAATTAATTTATTGCATAGTCCCTTTAAGCCACCTGCTGGGGCGGTGACGTATTATTAAACTGATGATGATTGTGAATTTTTACATTGCACGGGCACCTGGGGCCAAAAAGCACAATGGCACGTGTTTTTGTCTTTTAAGGAGGGGTCAAAGCCCATTTCCCAAGCATTTCACACTAAAGAAGCCGAGCACTAGGCCAGGGGAAAGCTTGCACCCACTGTATCACTAGTGGGCACCCAGCGGCACCGAGGATCGAACCCAGCACGTCCCACATTTCATTGCTTAACTGCTGCACCACTGCGCTAGGAGTGATACGAGAACCCCCACGATGTATGAATGCCAAGTAGTGTGTGGTTTTAATCATCATCAGCCTCACTACACCCACTGCAGGGCAAAGGCCTCTCCCATGTCTCTCCAATTAACTCTGTCCTTTGTCAGCTGCGCCCACCGTATGCCTGCAATCTTCTTAATCCCATCCCACCTAACTTTTTGCCGCCCCCTGCTACGTTTGCCTTCTCTTGGAAGGCAAGATAAATACGTTCTCCTACATTTAATTGTGGCTGACAAAGTTCAAAGCCGCCCGGAACCCACCCCATGATCGCATACGCTACAGAGTGCATGCCGACCACAGTGGGCCTTGCTCTGAGGGAACAAAGGAACAAAACTTTGGCTGACACAAATTGGCATTTATTGCTACAACAAAAATGCCAGCTAGCAACAAAATACGCTAATGAATCGAGGTCATGCGACTCACCACCAAAGTTACGAATGTCCACCCACGCTAGGGCTGGTGGAGAGCGGAGCGCCGCGAGGTTGCACTTCCCTCTCGCGATGATGTCCCCAGCCGTAGAGAGTGACGCTCTCTGCTGCACTCAGTAATCACGCCGACAGTGGTGCTGTAACGCTCATGCCCTCTCTTGTTAGTTAAGGTAGCTGACCAGGGAGAGTCACGTGGCGTGCCCCTCCTCGAGGCGATGCCGTCGGAGGGTGCACCGCGGAAAGCAAACCAAAAGGAGAAGCCGCGGGGCAGAGTCCCCACAGTAGAGAATGAGCAATTCTCCATATACCCTTAAGGCGGAGCTTAAATGTCCCCTCCAGTTTTTCAACCATTGAAATGCCTCAAACGTAGCCTTCTCACTGTTTTCAGCCAGTGCACTATGCCTTGCTCCCTGCAAAAAGAAAAAAAAAGAGAAGAAATGCATGGGGCCACTCACCCTGGTGGCAGCCTGCAGCTTGCGATTTGTGCTGGGTCCAAAAGACCAGAGGCCCGTTGAGACAGACACATCCACTGACCGCTGGGTGCTGGCTTTGATGACGTAGAACCGACGGTGGCCACTGACCATGTGCTTGGGGCTCATGCCGCAGGGGCTGGGCTGGCCGCTGCTCGTAGAGCGTAGGGATGAGCAGTCAGACCGATCATCAGAGCGCCATGAGCCACCTGCATGCACACACACACACTCAGTGGAAAGCGGACATAGTGCAGCTACTAGAACTGCATGATAATGAAGAACACATTGTTTACACAATTACCGTATAAACGCGTGTAAGGGACGCACTTTTTTTTTTCCCAGATTTGAGGGCCAATTTTTGGGGTGCAACCCATACAAGCGATAAGCAAAAACACACCAATCAAGAAATCAGCGGCATTTATTCTACGTTCAATCGCCACTCGCGGTGTATTCCGACTCCGAGCTGGTGCTGTGCTCTGGCCGCTCTGGTGCACGCTTATCCCACAAGAAGTCGCGCAGCACGTCCGCTGTCAACACGTAGCCATTGAGCAGCTCTTCGTCCAGTTCGGGAAACTTGCATGGCTTGCCTCGGAAAGCTTGCTTTTTGTAGCTTGTGTTCCTCAATGCATCCTTTTGGTTGCACCATCGTTGGATGAGCTTCTCGGCCACGTCGAATTTCCTGCCTGCCGCACGCTTGTCGCGTTCGACAGCAAACTCCCAGCCGTGTAGCTATTAAGGTGCTTGCCCATCGTGCTAAAACTGCTAAAACTACAACGCTCGGCTGGAGCACACGAAAGCCACAAATATGGTAAATCACAACTCCCGTGCCTTTGACAGCCACAAAACGCTGGAGCTGGTGATATTGATGCCGATATGGATAGCAGGAGCTGGCAGCGAAAGAAAAAGTTGATGATGATCTTGGGCCGCGGCCTCTGTCGCCATCCGTGGGCGGCACCTGGAAGCTACTGTGCGCAAGCGTCACCTCCGCGATCAAGCACGCCGTTGCTCACAGCCGGAGCTGATCGCTTAGGCCACTAGGCCACAGCGCGTGCACTTCGAAGGCTATTCCCGCGTGGGTCGTGTGGAAAGTTTGGATGCGGCTCCTACACGGATATTATTTTTTTACAATATTTCCTTCTGGAAAACAGGGTGCAGCCCATACATGGGTGCGGCCCTTACACGTGTTTATACATAGTACGAAATGACACAAAGGATGAAGAGAATGCAAGCACCTGTCTGCTGCACTGCCTCCATCCTTGGTGCTGTTTTGTTCAACGAATTCCGTATGATCACTTAATCGATGATTTAGAGATGTGCTGCTTGACTACTCATACACCACCTGAAAAGGCTTTTGTTCGCAAGTTTGCCAAAAAGAAGTAGCTTCCTGCACTGCAGTTAAACCTGCTATGATGCTTCACACAAACACCCTGGAGCGGCTTAAAACTGTTATGCATGGCCAACAACAGAATACGAGATTCCTTAATTCTTTCGCTACCGCGCCATAGGCGATCAGACATTTTTGAACGACCAAATCGCCCACTTGCACATACGGTGCCACTGCACTGCGGTTGGTTAAAATTGGGCGAGAGCTAGATTACTCAAGCTCCGCCCAATTATCGAAGGGGTTAAAACCCGCTGCAAAGAATGACTTAGCACGAGCGCGCCGAGTCTCAAGCTCGGCCGTTTTTAACAGCCTTTTTTATCAGCCTTTTTTAAACAGCCTTGTCATCACTGCCTTGTATTTCGGTCCCGTCTTTAATAAATAAGTTTTGCTTTGAGAAGTTGGAATTGCTACCCCAACCGGCAACGAGTCGCCGGACGAAGACCTGAAGTGTTCTTCGTACTGCTAACCGCCGTTCCCATCGGGAGGAGGGCAGGAAAGTTTAACTAACTGCAAGCTCTGTTATCAAAGAACAGAGCATGAACAAAGGCCAAACGTTATGTGCAGCACCACAGTCATGACCCCTGACTTGAATGGCCGTGGAACGTGCAATAATTTTTCCTCCGAGCTGACACTTGGAGGAATGACAGCTATAAACATGTGAGAGTTCGTATATTCCAGTTTTCCTCTAATCAAGTTCTGGCTTAGCGCAGCCAGAAATTTGTTTTTCCTGTACACTTTTTTCGTGCTCTTTCCATATTTGACTAATAAATGTTCAAGTACTTTTGCGCACACGACTCTGCTGTTTGTATCATTCAGAAGTGTAAATAATAAGCTACAATTTCATGTACAGTCGAGCCCACATATAACAGCCGCACTTAAGACGAACTTTCGCTTATAACGAACGAGACCGGCGTGACCGTCAAAATATACATTGTTTCAATGGCACAAAATCACACGTATAACGAACATCATTAAGCCCTGCTGATCGGTTACAGCGAACGGACGGCGTAAACCCGGTGCCGCGATGAGAGATAACCTGCCTCCGACCCCTTTGTGTGCCCGGCGCCGCGCGGCATGTTTTCTGGCCGAGCCTCATCCCAGGCGAACTGGCCGCCCCGTTTCGTGGCGCTCTCAAGTTCCCTGCACCAAAATTTCGTTAAATCTCTCCACAAAAAGTTACATAACATATTGAATCAAGTCAACAAGGACTTCTTGTAGATTAAATTAAATTCCATATTTGGAATCAGCACGCAAAAATACATGTTCCCTGAAGATTTCATAATTGTGACTTCATTAATAAATTTTTTTCTAAGACCAGCTTCCCCCCTTAAGGAAGGCAACAAAAAGACAAAGGAAAAATTTCTTTGCGTGGTGGCTGTGTTGTAAACAAAAAATTGCGGTACGATATCCATCCAACATTATCAGCTGCCTCCAATGTGTTAGAAGCGCAAAGACGCAAAGTACCATTCAATGATTCCTAAACAGTCATGATAGGCACATAATGAGGTGCTTACTCAAAATGAAGCAGCTGCACTTGCTCGCATCTCTTTGCAGACTTCAATCTGTTTACCTAAAGGGGATCAGGTCTTGTACTGCAGCCTTGCAAATGAAAGGCCAGTGAAAGGAAATGGAAGAAGATTGCACGCTCACCCGTGTCTGAGCGTCCCATGCTGAGTGGTGTCGCTGGAAGGCTGGCACCAGACCCCCTGCGGGATGATGGTGATGACCTTGAGCCATACTCCAGGGACCCACCACGACGCAAACCAGTTCGGCGGCCAGAGAAGCAGTCTGCCACACCCTGGCCTCCAGGACTGCTATGGCCAAAGACAGCACATGCATAAGCTACTGTTTCTGAACACTGCTGTCCTGAGCAAGTACTGTATTGTCACGTAGAGTAATCCCTCGTTATAACGAAATCGCTTTACTCGAAATTTCTTCCGGTCCCGACCCAAACGCATGCATTTTAGGTCACATTACTCGATGCGCATGAAGAGCTTGACCCGCTTAGAGCGAAGCGGCGAGCAGAGGCATCGCCGCCGCAGCGGTCACCCTTTTGCGCATGGAGTGTCACATTAATACAGCCGACGAATTAGTCTCAGGCAGGCACAGAACAGGCCACAAAAGTACCAAACCTACGACCGATGACCTGCCTAGTAACGAGTAAGCGGGTGCCGAATGCCATCAGCTGTTTAAAGCGGATGCGAACGGAAGCGCGCCCGAACCGGTCGCAAGCGCGTTGCTGGTGTTCCCCGTGATAGAATCCAAACGGAAATAAAATTTTCGTGACGCTTTGCATCGCCAAAAAACCGTGGTCTCTTGGATGCTGAAAAGTGGCCAAAAGACCGCGGGCAGACTTGCGACGTAGCATTCCATGGGGTACGCTAGGTGAGCAAAATTTTACCCCTCTAAAGAACATTTCTGGCGCTGAAACGTGCCAAAAAGCACAAAAGTGTCCCTCCGATTATGAGCCCATTTACACTTGTGAGTAGCGAGAGAGGTGAGCTTTCGGCAATGAACTTAGCTGCTCCCTAGCTGTCATAGTCGTCGCTAAGCCTAACCGCTTCACATCGGCCAAAGCAGACGAAACTATCGAAAGCGCGCGAAAATGTCATTCCCGAGAGTTCTCGCTTCAAACGAGAAGGCGACCTGCAGGTCACGCTTGCAAGTGTGAACAACGGTGTTGTCGAGCTGCTGCCTGGTCACAAGCGACTGCTGGTCGCACGCCCTTTGCCGTGCTCGACGAGAGGACCTACGTTAAAGGCGCATTTATAGTCCAACAGGTTCAGCGCGCGGGCACGCATCGCTCGCAGTCAGTCGCGCTACGCTGGTTTCGCTGCGCCGGCCGAAGCGCCACCCCCTCTATACTTCGATGCGCCCAGATGTCGCGTGCCGCTTCGGAGCATGCGCAGAATAACCGCCGCCTCACGCACCGATCGTCGACACGCGGGCAGTTTGAATTCCGTTCGCGCCTTTTTGTGCGTTGCCTCATCCGTTTCGTTCCATCCACGGCATTGCGGCTACTATATGAAACATGGCTAGGGTGTTAACCGCGCGACAGAAACTTGCTCTCGTATTACTAGTCCACCTCTTGCGGCGGAAGCGCAGGCGCTCAATGTATGTGCGAAAGATCGCTCTCTCCATGGGAACAACTCTCCCGTGGAGAGACCGGTGCTTCACCTTCTGTTGCCAAACGTTTTCTTTGCCCTGGTTGTCTCTGAAATCCAGCTGTTTGGTGTCGTATACACAAGGGTGTTGTTTGATGGCTTCGATAAACTAGTCCACAACAATATCCGGCACAATTTCAATATTTGGGCAGCTCGCGGCACTCACACCGCTCACACTGGCATTCGCCATTTTTCTCTGCATGATGCATTGTGGGTCGACGCGGGCGGCGGCGCCGGCGCGCAATTGGAGCAGGAGCCAAATCTGCACCGGGCTCGTCGGGGCACATTAGCAGCCGCCGGTTAAGTTCGCCGCTGCAGTGCATTGAACTATAGACGGATCTGTTTCACCAGCGCAAGGCAGCGTGCGCGCTCGCTTGCGTTACGTCGGACTGCATTCGCGCCTTAACAAATCAGGAAGATGACTTTGGGGAAGCCGGTCTAGAAATCTGCTTGCCGCTCGTCATAATTGGCCTGCATCGCGATAAAACACCGCCCCTAGCTTTGTTGCACTTTTGACAGTGCAAATAGATCGATAACTTGCTGAAAACACGAAAACTGCAAGCGTCGCCAGCGGCGAGTCAGGCTGTCAACATGGCGGGTCAACGCAACCACGGTATTTCCCCGGCGATTTTCTCGAGCCGGTCATGCTTGATTCGCGCCATCCGACTAGACAAACGGTCTAAATGCACAGTAGGGTCATTGCATTTTGTTCCTAGACATGTCAACGGCGCAGACGCGACGCTGCGCGAACACTGACACTCGGACCGTAGAATTAGCACAGTGTCATCGACAACGGTGCGCCGAAAAACTCAATTGCAAACTTCACAGCTGTACACGTTGGAAAAAAAAACTGCCCAGTAATCATGCGAAGCCCCTATTGCAAAACCGTTCAGTTTTCACGATCGCGCTGAGTAGCTACAATGAGTGTCTAATCGTTTTTTGAGCACAACAAACACAACCTCAGACTCGAGCCCCGGTATTTAAGTGACCCCACCCCCCACATGAAAGCGGCCACTGCCTTTGAAATACCCCAAAATACTGCCATAAAAGCGGCCACTGTCTTCGCGATTCAAAATACCCCGAAGGTTGAATGCATGGGCACGGCGACCGCGGCCTCATGCAATGCTTGGTCAGATTAGAGCAGAAGTTGCACGCGCCCAGTAAGAACTTGAAACAGCCAAAGCTCACTGCATTTTTTGCACCTGAATAAAGCTTTGCTTCACTGAATACATCGTATTTTTTACTTCCTCGCCGTTGCAGCGCAATTAAAGCTCGACTGCTTTAGATTTTCTCGGGTGGTAGTTTATATCGAATTACAGCTTATAACGAATTTTTTCGCTGTGCCGCTGACTTCGTTATAACGAGGGATTACTGTAGTAGTGGTGACGGCAGTCGAAGGAGCAATGTAGACGGACAAAAGTTCATGAAAAAGAAAACTGTTTATTGGGCTGACTTGCGCCCACAATGGACTGAATCACTCGGCGGCGGCGAAGCGACCAGCATGCTCAGCAGTCGCCGAACAGAATGGCCGCCGCTGTCGGCCGTGCTCAATTTAAAGCTGATAGCGAACTTCCCGAGATAAAGCGTGCAAAGTTACTAGAACATTCCGGAACAACATAGAATCAGCTCTGCATGGCTGCGATAAAAGGAGATAAATCTAGTAGCATCGCAAACAAAGCGATAAAGTGGAGTGGCAGCAGATTTGAAGAAGGAACAAACACTGCACAGATTCACGGCATTACTCCCCTCTCAAAGAAGCATCGACCCGATGCATTAAACAAATAATGCGACAAGCAACAAATAAAACGGATCATGCGAAAATAAACACAGTGTGGAAATGCAGCGTCCTTTAGCGCGCATAATAAGGCTTCAGATGGACGACATGGACAACTTCTGGTCGTACGCGGCGTCGCTGGGATGCAGTCATTGTGTCAGGGACGACTTCATAATCCAGCTCACCTAGCCGACGAAGAACCTTGTAAGGGCTGAAATAGTGGCGCAAAAGCTTTTCCCGCAATCCACGGCAGCAAATGGGTGTCCAAACCCAGAGTTGGTCTCCTGGCTTGTATTCCGCGTTGCGTCTTCATTGGTTGTAGCGTCTGGCGTCGGTCCGCTGCTGGTCTTTGATCTGTAATCGGGCAAGCCTTCGAGCTGCTTCTGCACGTTGAAAGTAGGCGGCGACATCGACGTTCTCTTCTTCGGTAACGTTGGGCAGCACGGCGTCTAGCGTGGTCATTGCCTCCCTGCCATAGACGAGCCTAAAAGGCGTCATCTGGGTGGTCTCCTGCACTGCGGTGTTGTAGGTGAAGACGATGTAAGGCAGGATGGCGTCCCAGGTCTTGTGTTCAGCAACGACATACATGGTGAGCATATCAGCGATGGTTTTGTCCAGGTGCTCGGTCAGCCCGTTGGTCTGCGGATGGTATGCAGTTGTCCTCCGGTGGCTGGTTTGTCTGTAACGCAGGATGGCTTCCTTTAGTTCCACCGTGAATGCTGTTCCTCTGTCCGTGATGAGCACATCGGGGGTGCCGTGTCGCAGAAGAATGCACTTCACGAAAAATTTGGCGACTTCTGCAGCTGTTCCATTCGGTAGGGCTTTTGCTTTGTCGTAGCGGGTCAGGTAGTCAGTCGCTATGAAGATCCACTTATTTCCAGACGTTGACTTTGGGAAAGGACCAAGCAAGTCTATGCCGATCTGCTGAAAGGGCCTTGAGGGGGGTTCAATGGGGTTCAGAAATCCTGCTGGTCGGGTGGGAGGGGTCTTTCGTCGCTGACAATCTCGACAAGTTTTCACATAATGTGCGGCATCGGCAGACAGTCGCGGCCAGTAATACTTGTCTTGAATGCGGCGGAGGGTGCGAGTAAACCCCAGATGTCCAGCTGTCGGCTTGTCATGTGAAGCCTGCAGAACTTCTTCGCGGAGACAAGCAGGTACAACAAGGAGGTAGGCTGTTTTGTTCGCTGCGAAGTTCTTCTTCATGAGGACATCCTTCTGTACACAGAAGGAAGAAAGTCCTCGCTTGAATGAGGCGGGGGGGTGAAGAAACTGCCTTCCAAGTACTCGATGAGGCGTTTTAGCTCGGGGTCCGTGCGTTGCTGCTGGGCAAAGGAGCTGGAGCTGATGGGCCCCAGGAAGGCGTCCTCATCGTTGTCTGGTGGCGGCGCATCTACAGGGGCTCGTAAGAGGCAATTGGCATCAGAGTGTTTGTGTCCGGACTTGTAAATGACGGTGACATCAAACTCCTAGAGTCTCCATCTGCCTCCATCGAGCGAGGCGGCCAGAGGGGTCCTTCAAATTGGCAAGCCAGCATAGCACGTGGTGATCGCAGACTACCTTGAACGGTCGTCCGTAAAGGTAGGGGCGGAATTTCAACGTAGCCCAGATGATGGCAAGGCACTCCTTCTCAGTCGTCAAATAGTTAGCCTCGGCCTTGGAAAGGGAACGGCTAGCGCATGTGATGACTTTCTCCATCCCGTCGCTTCTTTCAACGAGGACGGCGCCTAGGCCCATGGTGCTTGCGTCGGTATGAACTTCAGTATCGGCGGTTTCATCAAAATGCGCGAGGATCGGTGGGGACTGTAAACGACGCTGAAGTTCTTTGAAGGCTTCTGCTTGTGGGGTGGCTTCCCATTTAAATGGCACGTCTGCCTTCGTCAGATTTGTCAGGGACTCGGCGATGCACGAAAAGTTTTTCACAAATCGTCGGTAATATGCGCACAGTCCGAGGAATCTGTGAACTGCTTTCTTATCGGCCGGCGGTAGAAACTGTTCAATAGCAGCTGTTTTTTACGGGTCTGGACGTACTCCTTCCTTGCTAACGATGTGGCCTAGAAAGAGTAGCTCTTCATAGGCAAAGTGGCACTTCTCTGCTTTCAAGGTTAGGCCAGAAGACTTGAAGGCGTCTAGTACTGTTCGAAGTCTTTTGAAGTGCTCTTCAAAGTTCGAGGCAAAGACAACGACATCATCTAAATATACCAGACAAATTTCCCACTTCAGGCCTGCCAGTACTGTACCCATTACTCGCTGAAACGTCGCTGGTGCGGAAAAGAGACCAAAAGGCATCACCTTGAACTCAAAGAGCCCATCCGGAGTGATGAATGCCGTCTTCTCGCGATCTCTTTCATCGACCGCAATTTGCCAGTAGCCGCTCTCGAGGTCCATCGATGAGAAATATTTGGCGTTGCAGATTCGGTCCAGTGTGTCGTCGATGCCGGGGAGGGGGTAGATGTCCTTATTTGTTATGTTGTTCAAGCGGCGGTAACCAACGCAGAATAGAAGTGCGCAGTCTTTCTTTCTCACTAGAACAACAAGTGCTGCCCATGGGCTGTTTGATGGCTGGATGACATCATCGCGAAGAATTTCTTCCACTTGATCCCGTATGGCTTGTCGTTCTCGCCGCGACAAACCGTAGGGGCTTTGACGGAGAGGTTGGGCGTGCTGGTCGGTTATAATGCGATGCTTAGCAATCGGCGTTTGTCGAACCTTCGGCGATGACAAAAAACACTTGCTGTAGCTTCGAAACAGACTGCGGATCTGGTCTTGTCTGTTCCGGGGTAGAGCTGGGTTGATGTCGAAAGTGGTCGAGTTCTCTTGGTCAGGCGAATCTTCTGCGGAGGGGTCGGAGAGGGCGAAGGAGCCTCGTACGTCAGATATTTTGTCGAAGAAAGCAATCGTCATTCCTCTGTTAATGTGCTGGTATTCTTCGCTGAAGTTAGCAGTACTTCGGCCTGGCCACTGTGGAAACGTGCGATGCCTCTTGTGATGCTGATTCCTCGGTCTAGAGGCAACTACATTTTCCCCTCAATGATTGCTTCAGCGTTAATGGCTTTCGTGGCACTTATAGTCACGATAACGCTTGAACGGGGTGCGACGCTCACTTCTTCCTCCAGGACACCACTCAGGGCAACGTGATTTTCCAGTTTTCATCGTCTTTAGTTTCCCCTACGGGGGCTGGGAGACCTTCCTCGTACCGCGGCAGCGTAGTTGCGGCGTGCCGACGCAAAGCGCGAGGTTGACGGCAATGGTGAGCGCGAAAGGCAGTTTGGCGTGTACTCCTCTCGACGCAGGTGCTCATCAATTTCTTGCGGACGTTGGCCGAAGCGTGGTCGTGGGGTGTCAATGGCAAATCCTCGAAGACCGATACGTCGGTATGGGCAGTGACGAAGAATATGGCCGGCCTCACCGCAAAGGAAGTACAACGGCCGGTTGTCGGAAGTCCTTCAGGCGTCGCACTTCCTGGGGCTTAAGCGTCTCTCATAGGCTGGGCGGGCGGGGCCAGGGAGGCGGCGTTCGGGAACAAGTTGTTCATGTCGGAGAGGATGTAGGGGTTGTTGTTGGGGCTGAGGAGTGCGTACTGCAGTGGCGTAGGTCATGGCCTGGGGATCAGTGGCCGGTGAGGTGCCAAGTGCCCCATGCACTTCTTCCCGTACCACGTCCATGAGAGTCTCTGCTCGCAGCTGTGGGGAGGATGGCAGTAATCAGCGTAGCTCCTCGCGGACGATTTCGAGGATCACTTCCCACAAGTTGTTGCTGGTGGTGGTCGTCGTGTCCGGACACATTGCGCAGACAGAGGAAGGGCGGTTGTACTGCCGCGCCCAGACTTCGAGGGTCTTTTCGATCGTGCAGGGCTTCTTGCATGAATTCGTCGACTGTTTTTGGCGGCTGGCAGACGAGGCTGACACAGAGTTTTTCCTTTAAGCCGCGTATTAAAAACTGAACTTTCTTTTCCTCGGTCATCTGGGGGTCGGCGCAGCGAAAGAGGCGCTTCACCTCTTCCACGTAACCGCGGAAAAGCTCACTCGGAAGCTGGATCCTGGACTCGAGGAGTCGTTCGGCTCTTTCTTTCCTCATGATACTGGTGAATACCTTCAAGAGTTTTTTCTTGAATAGCTCCCACGTCGTTAGGGAAGACTCACGGTTTTCATACCACGTGCATGCGGAGCCCTCCAATGAGAAAAATATGTGTCCAATTTTTCTCGCATCCTCCCACTTGTTGAATGATGCCACGCGCTCAAATTGGTCCAACCATTCTTCGGGGTCTTCGCCTAGGGATCCATTGAAGGTTGGCGGCACCCGCGGCTGCTGCAGTATGATCGGTGTCGACATCTTCGGCGAGGTTGCGGTGCTCGTAGAAGCGTCTTTTCGCTGTCTAGTGCGGTCCAGCAGGCTCCCGAACTCAGGCTCCTCTCCCTGGAGACCCCCTCAAATCACATTTCCGGAAAAAAAACAACAAAAAAACTTCAAGCTTGTTTAAGCTTGGCCTTGAATAGTTGAACGCGATAGCATTATCCAGCGGCCGCCGTTTATCGCCAGTCGCTATCGGTTGCCATGCGCGGGCGTGCCCATGGGCACATTCCAAAATGAAAATGTATTAGTCACTCGTCCACACTTGCGCCATCGTCCTCACTAGTGCTGCCGCCATGATCGCTGCTGCGGTCCCACAGCATGTCGTTCTAATGTCGTCGTCCAGCGAAATTCCGCACTTCGCAAACAGCCACATCACGACATCGCGTGGAACAGCTGAAAAATTTCCTCGCTGCAGCTGCCACACCAATATCACCCGATGCGAACGTTGGTGGAACGTCAAACTTGCAGCCCGGTGTGCAGCTGTTCGTTTCTTCGGTGTAAAGAATAGCAGCCATCTTGAATGTAGCCATGAACGAGCGCCGGTCGCTTGCCGGACCTGGAGCACAAATGACGACTGATGAAGCACTACATTAAAAACTCCTGAAACGCGGCCGGCAGTAGTCAAATTCGTCAGAGCCAAAGAGAAGCTACGCGTGAATGGCGTCGGCTCTTCCGTCGGCTACCGGCACTGCCCGGCATCGGTGCCGTTCCGAGTGGGGGTGCCGCCTCGATTGGAACAGCGACCCTTCCATCAACTATCAACGCTGCGTTGAGTGCTGAGTGCGCATTTGAAAGTAATAAGAAAACTTGCTGGATGCTTGAGCTTCCCGTAGAATGCGATTGCGTTATCGGGCCGCCGCCTCTTATCAGCAACTGCAGTCGGCAGCCATGTGTGGGGAGTGTGGGGTGCCAGTTTGCTGCTTATCGACAGCCACGATTGGCAGCCACGCGTGGGGTGGGGATGCCGGTTGTGCATGCTGACATAGCAGCTGCTCAAGGCCAGCACCAAGAACAATGTGACGGAGACGCGCAGCAAAAATGCAACCACGCTGTAGCATGCCCGATAGTATTTACTTTGTCTCATCTTTACTTTACTTATAGTGCGATGTTTTCGTTTCGATTGTAAGTCGACCCCCCCCACTTCGGATTTTCAAATTTTGAAAAATAGGTCGACTTACAATCAAGTAAATATGGTAACTGAGCAGCCGTGATGGCAGCAGGAGTGGGCTTTCAGCCAAGCGGCGGCGCTGCGGTTTTATTCAGTTCGAATTTGCTTTGACTCGAAAAAGCATTCGTATATGCCTAGTACAGTCGAACGTCGTTATAACGAAGTAGCATCGGGACCGTAAATCAGTTCGTTATATCCGATATTCGTTGTAACAGTAGACATAAATATCGGCTGTGACAAATTCGTAATTTGGCTCGCGCAAATATTCTAGACACTAAAATGCATTATATACTTGGCTTTGAACCCACTACAAACGTGGTAATCCTTACCTGTCTCCTTGTGGCATTCAATCAAAATAGGCCGGAATATGGGAAGGTTGACACGACTGTTCTTACGTCGCCGCGCACGTGAAAGTGCGTGGCGCGAAACGACTGCACCATGTGTCTGCGCATAGGCGACTTGGTGTAGAGAGAGGAACTCGAGTGAGACACAGCGGGAACCATCGCGCCTGCGTGCTCTGCCGAAGCGCGATTGGTGGCCCCGAGAGGGACCGTTGAAAAAAAAAAGCTGCCAAAGCAGCTTTGAGAGAAGAGGAGGAGGAGGAGAGGGGGCGTTGGGCGAGAAGAGAAGGAGGAGAGGCGGCGTTGGGCGAGGAGACATATGCAACGCCAGCCCGGGATCAGCCAAACAGGTTTGCATTCGTTCATTTGAAGAAAGATGTTATCTTCGTCTGGTGGCTTTTCACAGCGCTGCGCAGAATGAAGTTTTCTACATTGTCCATGCTCAAGAGGGCCTTTTCTACGTCAGCAGTTTTCGTCGTCGGGAGTTTTTCCAAATATCCTTTCAGCCTCCTGGCCATGTCCGCGGCATCCGCACTGCTCATCGTTGGTTCATCCCCTTCACTCTCACCGCTGTCGCTGCTGCTGTCATCCTCGGGCAACAAAACGCGATCCACAATTTCTTGATCCGTCAGCTCGGGCGCCACGGCCAAGTTCTCATCGGCCGAAACGAAATCGTCGAATTCGACGCCTGGGACTGCCAGCCGATCCCAAGTTCTGTCCAGCTCTGCCTGGTCTTCGGGCTGCACTTCTTCTTCGTCGGCAGGCAGAACAAAACCGGCATCCGCGAAACAGTTCCTTATTGTCGACTGCCTCACCTCATTCCACGACCCGTACAACATTTCGAGTGTCGTCTTGATGTTTATTGTTGTCGATCTATGTCGATCGATGTCAAACACCAGTTGCGTCACCAAACGCTTCCTATAATTGCACTTAAGCGAACGAGTAATGCCTTTGTCTAAAGGCTGCAAAGCAGAAGTTGCGTTCGGTGGCAAAAACTGCAAGCGAACTGCCTTCAGCACGATCGAAACTTTATGCGCCGAACAGTTGTCCAAAAGCAACAGGATCTTCCTGTGCTGCCTCTCCATGTCCTGGTCGAACGCTCTCAGCCAGTCCTCGAAAAGCTTGGTCGTCATCCACGCTTTTTTGTTCGACGTGTATTGAACCTGCAAATTCCGGACGCCTTTCAGGCACCTCGGATGTGCCGACTTGCCGATGACGGTGAGCCGTCTTTTGTCGGAGCCGTCCATGTTCACGGCAACGACGACAGTCACCCGGTCTTTGTTTTTCTTGCCCCCATGGCAGGTCTCGTTCTTCATCGCCAGTGACCGCTCTGGCAACAACTTGAAAAACACGCCGGTTTCGTCGACGTTGTATACGTCGCACTCGTCGTACTCCTGGAGCAGAGGACGAAAATTCTCCAGCCACGTTTGACATGTCTCCATGTCGACAGCGGACCCTTCGCCAGACAAAGTGTGGCACGCGATCTCGTGCCTATCTTTGAAACGTTGCAGCCAACCGCTGCTTGCACAGAAATCGTCATGCCCCAGTACGCAGGCCAGGCTGTGGGCCTTCCGTTGAAGAAGTGCTCCCGACACCGGCAAATTTCGCGCCCTCACATCTTTAAACCAAGAAAGCAAAGCCGCTTCCACGTCCGGGTGATGGCAAGGCCTAACTCGTTTACGGTCGGCTTTTATGGCGTCCTCGGTGTTGCCCTCAATCTTCTTTCTAGTGGCCAAAATGGTGGATAACGTACTTGGAGGAACGCCGAATTCCGAAGCAATATCCTTTTTCTTGCGGCCACTGTCCACAGCTCTCAGTATCTGCAGCTTTGTCTGGAGCGAGATCGCTTTCCTCTTCGATGCCATTTCGAGCGCTGCAACAACAAGACTGGCCGCTGTGCTGATGTCAGAACGCAAGCCTCAAAGTTGCCAATGTTGCTGCGCTTGCCTTTCTTTACCGCTGGACAAGTGGCGCCGCCTTTCGGCCCTCTGTCATGTCATGAGCTTTCAGAGTTTTCGCGCTCTGTTCACAGGTGGCGCGACCATCCAAACGCGATTTTTGTGCCAGACGGCAAAACTTTTTCAAACGATAAAAAAAAAAAATTCAGCTGTGTATCGGCCTTCGATTTTCATTTTGGTTTTTGTTTTTTTTTATGCTACTTTCAAGTTCTGAGCCTCGTGTAAACCAAATATTTCTTCGTTACAGCCGATATCGCGGCGGATCTCGCGTTTTCGGTTTCGTTATAAAAGAATAAATGTCACTGAAATGAAGCATGACCAACCAAAATTCGTAATTAGTTCGCTATAACCGATAATTCGCTATATCAGTGTTCGTTATAACGAGGTTCGACTGTAGTAGTCCTAAGATTGTGAAGCATAGTGCATAATAAAAAATTGTTCCAAGGTTATTTGAAATAAGCCACAAGTGTATGGAAGGAAAAAGTGTAAAGAAGTGTTCTCTACGCATGGCATATCTCCTCCTCCCAGTCATTTGAATCGCCCGCGGAGAGAGAAGCAAAAGCAGCAAGCGGGCAGAGGCAGTAAATGACCCCGGTGACCATGGACTGTTTGCAAACTTGTTTTGAAAGTGACATGTAAAAATGAAGGTCATACCGCATGTCTACTGTGCCGCGATGTTGTGCGACAGCTTCGGCTACAATGGATTATACGAGTTTTTCGAATGTCTCTATCTAACCACAGGTATTTATCCCACCTCGCCGAATACTGCGAGTGAAATCGTTAGCAACAGTTATGCAAGTGACCGTTGTAATTTGAAGCCGAAACGGCAGAAAATGTGACTGCACCATAAGGCGAAGTGCGATATATTACTCTGACTCCAATGCACGGCTCAGCATTCAGAAGAGAACCAATATGCACATGAACTTCACGGGACCGGGAAAAAAGTTCGAATTATCGAGTGGCGTCGAAAAAACCGACAAGAACCATTTGCATTAGGGTATATGTGTAACGAACCCACTCGCATAATGAACCCACCCACCCACCCCCAATTTTTTCCTAAGAATTTGAAAGGAAAAAAAAGCGTCAGTCGTTAATGCTTCCCTCCGTTTCCGCCCCCCCATGGTCCACAACGCATCTCTTGGCAGTGTGCCAAGAAGCTGAGCAGCGACCCGGGACCTTAGCTCTATCATAGGTGGGGGGGAGCGAACTTGGCAGAGTGCCAGCGCTTGTCTGGTTGCGCAAGCCTCGTTTTCACTATGTTCGCCTTATCATGTGCATGCCATGAGCGATTGGGGCGGACGCTGTCTACTGCCACTCAGTCAGTGGAATGCGCATAGCAGCGTCTTTTGCAGGGAACGATGCTTTTATGCTAAAAGCTGGTGTCATATCACGGCTGACCACGTGGTTCCGTTGGCGACTGATGGGTGGAAGGATGGACTACACTCGCAAAGGAAAAAAAAAAAGTTTTTCGTACACAATTTGTAGCGCCCGTCTGAAGTCATAGCCTTTCATGGGCATTGGCTGGGGCCGTGCCGACAGTACTTATCCGTACTACCGAATTAACGGGGCTCGAATTAACGAGTATTTACCGTATTTACTCGAGTAATGGGCCCACTTTTTTTCCAGAAAAGTTGACATCAGTTTGGGGGGAGGGTTCATTACGTGGGAAAAAAAAGTTTCCAACAGATTTTTTTTGGAAGGGTCGAGATTTCATATATCTCTGTGCGTTCTTCCTTCATCAGCAAACGCACGCGGTCAGACGCGTTCGTGCTGCTAGTGTTTAGCATTGTTCAGTTTAACGAGATCCGGCAATTTTGTGCCAGCCAGCGGCGAGATAATGCGAACGTGCTGAACACTGGCCCTGAAGGTCAGGCGCGCGTTTCTTGCTGCGAGGTTAAAAACAGGACAGTGACGAGTGTCTAATCGCTGCGGACGGCAGCGAAAACTGAGGAACTCGCTAGGCTGGAAAACAAAGAAAGTAAATTCTGGCCGACAAAAGAGGGGGGCAGGTTCATTACGCGAGTAAATACGGTAGTTCCGGGTTTCGGAGGCTGCGCGGAAAAGGGGATAGGCAGCCGCCACCACGTTCGCCAACCCCTACCCTCCGGCGCTGCCGGCCACCGCGCCGGTGATGGCGCCATTTAGGCTTTACCCACTCTTCCACGGTTTTATCTGGTTCCATCTTCTGTCCCAGTTTAGCACATGCGCAGCCTCTAACTATGCGGAGGCGCTTTTTCTTTTTTTGGCCACGTGCTGTGTGCCAAGCCGCCCAGACGGGGCGGCGTGTATTTCGAATTATCCGTAGCGGAGCCGACTCGCTTTCGAATTAACGGGCTTTTTATATACAGATCTCTATGGAGCTTGGCGGACGAAGTAGAGTAGTTCAAATTATCTGAAAATTCGAATTATAGAGGTTCGAATTAACGAGCTTTCACCATACTGAACAAAATATGCGCAAATGGTGTGTGAGAGCAGTACGCAACAAAAAGCATCAATAACAGCACCGGCAGCGGCCACTGTGGAAGGGATCAGTAGGCCGGGCGGTGCGAGTATAGTAAGGGGGCCCACGTATGCGTTCACGCTGCCATACTGGATTGGACTGGCATCATGCAGGGTGGGCTGCTAGTGTACTCTCAAGCCGGCGTCAGTGCACTTTAGTAAGATTTCGATGTTATTAATGATCATGCACACAAGTGATAGCCTCTTCGTCATAGTAAATTTCAAAGTATAGCCAATAAAAGCATGATAAGTTTGTCGAGAGAGCCAGCATGAGGCACATAGAAATAGGGGCCCCTTTCTGATGCCTGCCACGAGATGGCGCTGGGCGTGCAAGTGGAGGTGCGTACGCTTAGCAGGGATCCATGGCACCAGTGCAATCGCAATTAAGCTTAGCAGTCGGAGGACCCATAGATAGGTGTCACACCCCAAAAATAAGGCTTCTCCAAACGTGGGTCAACTCCCCCAATTTCCAATGACCATTTCTGCAGAAAGTTGACATAGCTTCAGTGAGTTTGACAAAGCTTCAATGCACTCTTTTTTTTTCTTTTTCATGTAATGGCCTTATGTGTACAAAAAATACATGATTTTGAAAATGCTTATTGAGCCGTCCAACCATCTTTATGTGCCAAAAGCATTTGAGATATTCACTATTCACTTCAAATTTGCTTCGAGCCAAAAAAAAAAAAAAAACAGTATTTGCACACCTCTAAGGCTACACATGGCACACATCATTGTGTGATACGTGCCCACCGTGCACTCCAAGCTCCCAACTTCAAGACTGGTTACTGCGTCCAGCTACTCCAACACTCCTAGAAAAGGGTATTCACTAGAGATTGCCTGTGGAGCTAATACAAGTGCAGCGGCATAAACACACCAGACATTCCACATACAGGGTTACCAAACACTTTGACTGGCACCAGCATTACGCACCACTCCAGCTGCCATTGAAATTTGCATTACCACAAGGGTAACTATTCGGTGATTTTTTGTGACCCACATTCCATTCGTAATTTAAACTAACTAAATTTGTTTTCGATTGTCAGCTGAACTTCATTATGCAGTTTTGCTTTGCAGCCTAGAATTTGATAATTGCACACCGCTAGTGTTGTTACATCCGTGCAAGTACAGGAACTCTTCAGTTTCAAATGTCTCAGTGGTTACTATATTTCACTCAAGGATTCACATACCCTCAATGGCTATACAGTTGAACCTCTATGTAACGAACCTCTATGTAACGAATTCCTGGATTTTACGAAATTTCTCAATTCCCCAACACATCCCCCATTGAAGCCCATGTATAGGCGACCTCCATGTAACGAACTCGTTGCGGCAGTTGACCTTGATGTAACGAATTCGTGGCTCTGATCATCGAGCTGTATCTTGTAATGTTTTGCCCGAAATTTGACCGGGCAATGCGCAACTTTAATGAATATTGTTTAAGTAAGTTTTTATAATAAAAGATAAAGTAGACCGCGAGCAGAACGCTTGCAATCGCAGCAAACAAGCAGACCTCGGTGATAATGATGATGTTGAGCGCCGCTATCGCCGCTCCGTGGCAAGCGTAGCAACTTTTAAGCTTTCATTTTGTAGCTTGAGACTAGGTGGCACTACTATGACAAATTCTTCGTGGTGTTGCGGCGCAGTTATGGTAAGCCGCCTTCGTCAGCGTGTTGACGTGCGTGTGCTGGTGTGTGTTTACGGTGTCGGTTCGTTGCGATGAGTTCCGCTGTGAAAAAACGCAAAGTTTTGTCGCTTGTAGATAAGCTCTCGATTTTGAATGCGGTTGCCGCCGGCAAAAAAAAGAAGGATGTCGCTGCCCGCTTCAATATACCAGCCAGCTCCCTGTCAACCATTCTTGCTGCAGAACAAAGCATCCGCAGTGCGATGGAGTCGGGCACAAGTGCCCAGAAGAAAAGACTGGAGACGTAGACGTATGCTGATGTGGGCAACGCCGTGTTTGCATGGTTTTTGGACAGACGAGCACAAAACGTGCCCATAAGTGGCGCGATTTTGCAGCAGAAAGCCATAGATTTTGCTTGCATCCTGGGCCACGACGACTTCAAAGCGAGTAACGGCTGGCTACAAGGATTTAAAAGCCGGCATGGTGTCGTCGGAAAAGTGATGCTGCTACCTCGTGGGTGACCGAGAAGCTTCCCGGCATTTTCAGCCGCTATGAAGCTGCCGACATTTATAATGCTGATGAGACGGCCCTGTTTTATTAAATGTTACCGAGCCGCACGTTGTCACTAAAAGGAGAAGACTGCCGCGGTGGAAAGCAAAGTAAACTCCGTGTGACGGTTTTGCTTTGCGCCAACACTGATGGCAGCGACAAGCGAATCCCATTGGTTATTGGCCGCAATGCCCGGCCCAGATGTTTTAAAGGAACAAGGCGGATGCCAGTAAAATATGTGGCAAACTCCAAAGCTTGGATGTCGCGGGCAATTTTTTCCGACTGGCTGAAGGAGCTCAACCAAGATGTCAAGCGAGAAGGTCGCAGCATTTGTTTGCTGCTTGACAACTGCTCCGCGCACCATGTGGAAGGCCTACAGCTTTCGAACGTCGAGCTGCAGTATTTGCCACCTAACTGCACTTCTCTGGTACAACCCTTAGACAAAGGGGTTATTAACAGCTTTAAATGCTGTTACCGCCGTCGATTGATACAAAAGATGCTCCTAGACATCCGACTTGAACGGCCAACGAAAGTGGATATCTACCAAGCAATCGAAATGCTTGCTGCGTCGTGGCAAGAGGTCGGATCACAAGTGATCGCCAATTGCTTCGCCAAGGCTCAGGCAAATAAGGCCATTCAAGCTACAGTCACTGAAGACGAACCTTCAAGCCCATCCGAGGTCGCAGAAGCGTGGGATGAACTACGCATGAACGGTGGGGTGCCCGACGGTGTCGAGCTGTGCGACTTTTTGTTCGTGGACAACGGCGCCGTGGCTACGGAAGAGATGACTGATGCGGCACTTGTCGAAACCGTTAAAGATAGCCTTGAAGGTGACGGTTCGTCAGAGCCTGATACGTTTTGTGCTGTTCCCACCGCGAGGGAACTGATGGACGCGGTGGACGTTCTGCGCCATTTCGTCGGCTCGCAGGACAATGAAGCAGCCATGGATGCCTTAGTTTCCTTGGAGCGCCGAGTAGTGGCTTCGATCGGGCAAAAACAGCAAGTGAAAATTACGCAGTTTTTCTCTATTAAATAAATTCTTTGAATGGCGAGTTCACTTGAATTGATATCTGTCGAATTTTTATTTCGTTTTGGCATAATCCTTACCAGTCTTAACCCAAAACTGCATGTAACGAAAACCTGGATATAACGAAAAATTGCGAACTTTTTTCAATTTCGTTATATCCAGGTTTGACTGTACTAACTGCCATAAAAATTCAACACGGAGAGCTGTTTAGATTCATTAACTCGACACATTTTCACCTTGGGCCACTTGGGAACAAACACTTATGGTAAATGTTCAGACCAGCCCTTTGCACAATCTACACAAACACTAGTTGAACACAAGTGATTTAGTTAATACCTGGCAGCCTGTTGATGCAGGGTGCTGTTTTCAGGGGCAAAAGGCCGGGGCCGCTGTCCAATGCCAGAGGGTGGGCGGGGCAAGTTCAGGGCATCTTCTTCCGATGTGAGCACACCGACCACGGCACGAATGACTGCATCATCAGCTTGTGACCAAGGCCTGGTTGGGGCATGCATGCGTCGCAGAAACAGTGCCTGGAACTTCTGGCGCAGCTGCAGTGCCAGGCGGCCTCCCTGTGTACAATGGAAGTTACACTGGTTATCCGTTTGTGAAGACTTCAGCGCTAAATGAAGAGAGGACATAAAGATGAGAAAAACTGATCAGGGAGGTACACGATCTACAACTGCCTCATGTTATAGCATTCCTCTAACAGCTAGCATGTGCAATCTCAGTGAAACCCGCATATTTCACTGACAAATAAGAAAAGCAGTAGCACCACACTTTACATATTAATTTGGTACATGTTACAAATCTAAAGCTGTGTGACATTTTCTGGTCAATAAGATAAGCACTTTTGATTTGGTTTGATAAGACTTTAATATTGCAAAACTTAGTGTCTAAGATGGTTCTTCTGCAGGGTGATAAATCTTTCGCTTTATGTTTAATAATTGCAGATGTAAATGTTCCGAGACTGTCCACGGCAAATATTACCACAGCATTTAAATGATTAATGTCAATTCGGTTATCATGACAGCACAACGCAGCAGTCTGACAGCATCAATAACCCCTTTGGTAACAGCCTGCTCCAGATATCAGCAACAGCACCAGTGTTGCTCCTTAGAGCAGCAGATATTCCAAATGTGTTTTCTGGCGTGATGACTGTGTTGGAAATGCATCACACATATGAAATTCTTAATATTAAATAATAATGCCTAATAATGCCAGGCTTTCCCTTTTTTGCAGCATAGCGTGCATCTGAGAAAACAGAATTAAAAAATTTTGCAACCACCTGACTCAAGACTCCCACCACCGACATCGAAAAGGGCTCCGTGATCACCATTCCAATGTGAATGGCGGCGTAGTCTAGTGTCTGCAATCTACGTCTAAAAACTGTGTCGAAACATGCATTTACTTTCATGGTGGGTGAACAGTGCAACAAAAGTGGGACAAAGGCAAGACAAGCACTGACTAGCAACTGAGTTTATTGAAGAACAAAAAGTGGTAATATAAAATGAATGTAAACAATAAAAACAAAAAAAAAAAACGACAAAAGTTGGGGGGGGGGGGGGGGACAACCTATGTCACTATATGTTTGTTACCACTTTTTGTTCTCCAATAAACTCAGTTGTTAGTAAGCGCTTGTCTTGCCTTTGTCTCACCTTTGTTGCGCTGTTCACCCACCATGAATGCTTACCAACTGGCCCAAGTTTCAGCTTTACTCAATGCACTTACTTGCAGAATCTGCCGGTGATGGCGACACCTGTATTTTGTTTTTTGGCCCTTTCTAGTTTATATGGAAGCTCTGTTTTATGTACAAGTAGCAGCATTTTAGTTGCTAAGAGTGTGGTAATTTACCAATGCAGGTCAACTTCAATTTGACCTCAGTGTTCCTTAAAAGAATGACACATTCGGCAAGCAGACCACCACCAGTTCACTGTAAGGAAGCCACACAGGACACTAGCCAACAGTCCTTGCCTCGGGCTCTGCCTTGAGAGAAATCCAGTCGTCCAGCTTAAGCATGCACTTCTGAAGTTCACATTCCTCCTCCTCTTCACTGTCGCTGTTCTCCCCCAGACCCAAGGTCCTTGCTGGCCATGGAACAAGCGGAAATAAAGGCAAATGAGAACAGAAATCTGCTGGAGTTAAAACATCATATTGACTTTGCGTGCCTGAAGTTTGCTTTTCTCTGCTATGCTTCACCAATTAAGAATTCCACCTCTTTTGCCTAATGTTGCTTAATCACAACCATGCGATAAAAAATCACAGCTCAGCACTTTTTCCATAAGAAGACCACAAAGCAGGCTTCATGTGCCTCATTTTCATGCTCACAATGCTCATGCACAGTGTTACGCTTCGCTTTCGTCTTGTGGGAAAACTGGCGAGGATGCAGCGGACTTTCCCACAGGCTACTGTTGAGTTGAGCAAGAATTCACAAGTCGAGCCACGAGCCTACAAACCATTTTGTGGCTCATACAGGGCATCCAAGGGCAGGCGGATGGGTCCAGCAAACATGGCTACTGTGATTGGCGAGACAAGTGTGCACAGGTGGGCGTAGGCTGTAGGCCCCACCCTGGCCAGCTCGCCGTAGATGAGCCAGTCGGTGGGCAGCGAGGCCACAGCCGCCTCACGAGAGTTGGCCTCAGGTCCACCCAAGCCGTAAGGCTCTGGCTGGCACAGGGATGAGCGCACATGGAAGCGTACGCGTGAGGCACGCCTGGGCACGTCATAAAACGAGTGTTATAAAACAAGTGTTATAAACTGAATGTGTCAGTGCAACATACTGGACTAAAAACATAGAACAACCCTGAGGAGGACTGAAATTTAAGAATCCGTCTCTCTTATTAAAGGGACTAACATATTTAGGTAGCAATTCATGCCAGTGGTTTCCAATACTGCTCACGTCAGTGAGTAGTGTATGACAGCACGAAATGTACTAGGGCTGACTCTTTCTTCTGAATAAACATTGTTGGAGGTTAGCACTGTGCGCGTTAACTTCAAGTCAGTGTCTGCCTTGCATTGTGTTTTTAGCTAAATAAAAACAGCCAGCCAGAGGCAAAAACCTAACACGCGTCTCTCAGACTTTTGTAGGCTGGAGCCACTATGTAGTGCGTGCTACTTCCTCGAATTCATTCACCTAAGGAAAAAGAAAAATGCCAACAAAAATGTAAATACATTTAAAAGAAAGGCACATTAAAATCTTTGTAGAGGAACAAAAATATGGGCTGCCTAACTGTGACACTGCAAGGTGCCAAAGAACATCTTCAAGCTCAAAGTGCAAGCTGAAGCTCCAATAAATCCTGGCTGTGGAAGAGCACTCACTGGGCGACCAGCTGCCGCCGCTCCCTGTCCACTCTCAGCAGGTTTGGGTAGGAGCCTGCACACAGAGCTGCCTTGACCACTGCCCAGTTGTCAGCATTGCTGTTCATGTCGCGGATGTCACCGCCACCACGAACACGCACAAAGCCCGACGCTCGAAGCTGGCCCAGCAGCTGGCCTCGCACGGCCAGAACAGTGGCCATCGTGGCACTTGACACAAAGTTCCGCTCGCAGAATAAGCGCTCCGAGCCCTCTGCACGAGCCCTCTGCCATCCCTGCATCGATCAACATAATGACGTGCAGCAGCAGTTTGTCCAGTTCTTGAAAGTCTGGTGTGCTACAGGTGACCTCATGAACAGTGACCACAATGGCTGCTTTCAAAAGTGCAGGAAGAGGGTTGCTAACCGGGTTGAACAACAACCTTGTATACTCTAAAAAAAGTGGTTGATCAATACCATAAACAATGACCACAGTTTTCTCTTCTCTTCTAGTTACTCGTACAAGGATTAAGGTAGTAAGGAATCTGCTATATGGATGTTTGTGAGACCCAGGTTTAACGTATATATGCCTAGCGTCCCATATGTAGGACACCCCTTTGTGTAATAACCCTAAAGGTTTATTGTGTAAAAGCTTATGACCACTAAAGTAGGTTCAAGAGGGTTCAAATTTTTCTTGCGTAAGGGTTGTGTTATGTGCGTTCAGTTTTGTGCATGGTGTGTGTTCAGAAAGATCCGCCAGCCTTCTCTAGACACCGCTTTTCAGATTTGACCGCACAAACTACATTGTGATTTTCAAAAAAAAAAAAAAAATTATCTTTGTGCATTGTGATAAGAAAACCACTGTGCGTAATAATAAATGTGATTTTAAAGTTGTCAAATGTGTGAAGTTTTACGACACACAACAGCTTGAGAATTTGCTCAGTATCCTACATTGCAGGACAGCTCAAAAGTTGGTGTTGAGAAATATATTTCCACAAATAAAATTATTCTCAATTCTTAAGTGAAATAAACATTTTATATCAATAATATTTTAAATTTCTAAAATTTCCTAAGTTTTGGCAAGTAGGAGTTAACAATACAGGTGAGACGGAATGAATTTACTCCTGGAGAAATTTATGCCACACACCGCCCAAGGCTGCAGTAAAGAGAAAAGACAAAAGCAGGAGCTCATAGCCAACTTGCATCAAGAGCACAGTTCTCTTTATCCACGACATTGCTCCTGCATTAAGTTCCATCTGAGTCTTGTCGAGCAAATTTGTCGTTTAAGCACATCAGGCACAGAAAACATACTACTGCTCGTGCATACAGCGACCTCAATTTCCGTTTCAAAAAGGGGTAAAAGTCATCCGAATGTATTCCTTTCATTAACCAGCCATGGTGGCTCAGTGGCCTTGGCATTCGGCTGCCAATCCCAGGGCCGCGGGATTGACCCCAGCCATGACTGCGTATTTCGGTGGAGGTGCAATACAAAAAAAAAAAAAATGCTCGTGTACTGTGCAATGTGAGTGCATATTAAAGAACCCCAGGTGGCACAAATTTATACTGAGCCCTCAACTATGGTGTCCCTCATAGCCCATGTGTGGAACATTAAACCACACAATTTACAATTTACCTTTCCTTCAAGTGATAAGATATGACTTCCCAAATGAGCTTCTCAACAGTAAAGACATTGCTCCACTGCTTACTGTGTGACTCTTTACATTCTACTATACTGTGGTAGGCAAAACACACAAGATTTCTGGAATTTCTCTGTTCTCCACCCAACATATACAGGGTGTCCCAGCTAATTTGGACCAAGATATTAAAAAAACCTAAGCGTTGTTCGGAACTGAAATCGTGTGTATGCTGTTAGGGTTTATCTAAAGTTTCAGCACAATATTTTTGCTCGTTTTACTTGACTAATTAGTTGAGATAAATTAATTATTTTTTTAAATATAGCTCAAAACGTTCTGGCATCAATAGGAAAGCTGCGGAGCTCCACAAATATTGCCCAACACAGGCACTTCCAATGAGATAGCCTTAACGTGGCCGTTTTATCCGTGAAAAACGAAAGCCCGCAGAGTTTAAAAAACCACGTGACAGCGCGCTTCGTGCGCCCGATGCGGTGCGATTACAGCGCTCTCATCCGTGATTTGTAAAAACATCGCCAGTGCCGCGCCTTCTCTTCACTTCCGAGAAAGGGCTTCAATCTTTACTCGGCTCCGACATTATCGGCAGCAGCTGGCGATGCATTGTGCATTCTGCTAACGTGAGAGTGCAATTATCGCCGCAGAAACGGGAGCCAGCTTTCTTTCAACTGCCGCCCGAACCCACGGGCGCTTATCTTGGAACCAACCACAACGCGAAGCTCTGTCGTGTGCAGCACGAAAGGCACGAAGCGAGCGATGTTTTTACAAACCACGGATAAGAGCGCTGTAACTGTGGCACGTTTGGGTGTGCTGTCAAGTGGTATATTTTAAAATCCGTGGGCTTTCCTTTTTCCCGAATTAAAATGGCCACGCTAAGTCTATCTCTTTGGAAATGCCTGGGTTGGACAACATTCGTGGAGCTCCACAAATTTCCTATTGACGCCTGAAAGTTTCAAGATATATTTAAAAAGATAATTTATCCCGACTAATTACTCAAGTAGCACGAGCAAAAATATCGTACTGTAACTTTAGATAAACCTTAACAACATCCACGCGATTTCAGTTCTGAAGAACACTTAGGTTTTTTGAAAATTTTGGTCCAAGTTAGCTGGGGCACCCTGTATATGCTGCTGATGTATTTCTAGAACATAATACATATTTACATTTCAAATCAAGATGCCACAGTATGCCAGCTTCAAACCAACCTGAAATGCTCTGAGCAGAGCCATGTGGTCACTGTAGGTGTCAGCAGACAGTCTTCTGCGTGCCAGGTATGCACAACGCTTCTGACCTGGTTGAGTTGGCAGCACAACTAGTAAAGGAAAAAAAGTACACAGTGGTCACAGAAACGTAAATGAGGTTGAATGTTAAAAACTCTCAACCATTTGTCAACTAATTTGAAACAAATAAAACAAAGCACTACTCACAGGGATCCTTGACGGTGAGGCAGCTAACAATGGTGAGCACTGGATCGAGACATTTGAGCACCACTGCATAGAGCACCATCTTCCCCAAGTGTGGATCGATGGGAAGGTCCAGTAAGTGTAGACCCAGTTCTGTCAACTGCTCCGATGGGTCCAAAGCATCTATTGTCTGTTCAGGTGACGTGCAACGAAGGGGAACGAGCAAAGAGACAAGGAGAACAAGACTTTCAGCGAAGGGGTTAGTGGTAACAACCCTGTTCAATCTTTTATGGCAAGAGCCATTTTACAGAGCACTCCGGCCCCAGAGCCAAGCTTCAGTACAAACCGATGACACAGCTGACATGCCACCAGAGCCACTGTGCCATAGCCTCATGCGAGGCTGCTTTATGTAAACATAAATAAAGTAAGGAAGAGTGAATGGTGATAGCCAGACTTGGCGCGACACTAAACTTTCATGTAGCCTGACACCACAGCCATCACAGGTCCTAAGATAAGAAAAAGGAAAAGTGGATGATGGGCCAGAGTTGGCACAAAACCAGAATGCGCGGGCTAAGAAGAGCAGGTGGCTGCGGCTGACAAAGAAGCTCTCGCCCGTCGTCGTGCTCGGCAGCATGAAAGCCATCATCACCACAGAGAAGCCCCTACCATGCACGAAAACAATAAAGAAGTAGCAAAATATTGCCTGTTTTTATTGCACATACAAAGCTATGTAAGCAAAGAAACAAAGCCCCACAGCAAAGCAAGCAGTATACAATCTCCCGCCAGAAGTTTGTGTACTAAGCATCAAGTTTTTTTTGCATGCAATGAACTGTCCTTGGCTGTTAAGCACCGCTTTAACTCACCAGAAACACCACCCTATTATTTCACCAATCACCAGATGTGCAAATGCCACTGTACAAATAAAGCTGTACCATAAGCTGTAAAGCTGTACCCATAGCAGAACTCATGCAGGTCAAGCATTGGTAGAGCTGAACGCCAGGCTCTTGTGGAATGACAATGTCACCAGCCTTGAACTTTGTTTCACTTGTGCTTAAGCTTCGTCAACACCTCCACAAGTTTTTTTTCTATCAATTGAAGTCACGCTTTATGAATTAACATCAAAACAAGCATATTTAATTCCTTGCATGGAAACAGCGCAGTAGCGCAGTCTACTGCGCTGTTTTTATGCAAAGAATGTACCAACTAGCCCGGCTTACTCCTTTGTTGAAGCATATTTAAAAATTTTTCCTTTCTTTGACTAATATAGCGGGCTTCATATCATCCCAAGTAGCTGCAAGGAGCTAGAACATGCATGCACACAGGTCTCTGCACCATTTTTTACTGGTGACAACCATTTCTGGACCTCAGTGAGGGCGGCTAAGTGGTTGTGGTCATCATCCAAAAGCCAGAATGAATGTGCCTTTCCTTTCCTCTCCTCAGCACACTAAGCTCTGATGACAGATGATGTAAACTTGGTTCAACTTGGACAGTTACCGTGCCTTTCCTCTCATCATTAGCTATTTCTTCAGCAACACCAAGTGAAAAGCAGAGAGCTTTGCACGACAGTCACTATGCCTTTCCTCTGCCCTACTCATAGAAGTGCCCCCAGAAGCCTGAATACTGCCACTACTTAACCTAACTGAAAAGTCTAACTGCCACCAGTACATTTAATCATAAGATGGATAAAGAATTTTCATAACTTCTACTATGCTGTTTTGAAGGTTTCATTCGTGCAGATAAGTGCACAGAGACAAAACAGATGACTGCATTGTTCAGTGCTCCTTCCCACAGGTTAAACATCATTCTTGTAAAAGCCGCCTTTATGGCACAGCAGACCACGTGAACGAGACTTTAGAGCATGATGTGACACATGCCACAGACACAATGGCCATGCCAACTGTGGCTAAGCATAACTACTAAACTTTGATGCAGTGTCAACTGGTTTTCAGTCTGAAGGTTTCGTGGTCAAAGCTTAGCAGCGAGACTTAGGAGGTAGGCAAAAGGGTTTGACTCGTCAGGGCTCGCACAGCTGCATGAGGGAGCCTGCTGCCTCGGCAGTTCAAAGTCAAGAGCACCTGTTCTAGAACCTCGATTTTCTGCGACACCAGTGAGGACTTGATAGCATAGACATAGGCAAGTGGACACATCACCAAGATGGAGGCAAGCCAAATGGGGGCATCCCTTGAGGAATCGCCGGGCCTTAAATTTGAGAGTTTTTGCATAGTACACATACTGGCATGGACAATCGGATTACCGCGACGCCTATGCACATGTGCAGCGGCAGGTGCACGTAGAGCTGAGGCCCACAACTGCACCACCATGCAGTAATCCTGTATATGTCCATGCTAGTATGCTTCTGCTATGCTAAAGTTCTCTATCATGCTGCCATTCTTGTGACTTTACAATCGTAATGCAGACTGCCACTCCAAATTGCAGAACCCTTTACTAACAGCTCGATGGACAAAGCCATGTTCTACAATAGGTTGTAGGAGGTACCGACTAGAAGACTTGAGACTCCTGCACATTGTGGCCACAGCCAAGAAGCGCTGTGCCTTCTACAGGAAAACATCCAACCAATGCAATTAACACTTTCTAATAAGACTTTTGTAAACAACGAAGCCAACAACAGTGACCTGTTGAGCAATCTGCTGAAAAACAGGCACCCCCACCTTAAGAAGTGTGACAGCCGTCCTGGTCACTAAGAACGCAGGTGGATCAGGAGCTCGAGCCAGGAAGTCGGCAATTGGGACATTTGGTGCCACAAGAAGCTTCGCCTGCAACACAGTGGAAAACAAAGGATTAATGAGGACAAAACTTGCACAACAGTGCCCAGAACAGCATGACAGTAATGCAGGCATTGCAAATTTAGCCTCTGCTAAAAAAATAATGCGCCACAGTCTCGAAAACAACGGCAGAAACACAAATATAAGCGGTATAGCACCTATGAGGTCACTTCTGTCTCAAGGTAACAAAACAATGCAAGAACTGTCATCTCTACCATGACTCACCTGCAAACAGAGCTCCTGGAGGGGCAGTCTCAGCAACTCTGGCTGTTGGAAGGGCGCCAGGCTGCAGAAGCGCTGTCGGCTCATCATGTGGAAGCAGACGCCATTTGGGTGGGTGCGCCCTGCCCGGCCTCGTCGCTGCATGGCACTTGCCTGGCTCACCCACACAGCCTTGAGCAGGCTAGTGCCAGTCAGGCTGTCAAAGGACTTCTGCAAATGTTGCCACCCCACCCCCAAAGAAGAGAGCAATTCTTGAAGCAAACCTCAGGTAATGAGCATTCTCACACAGGTGAACACAGACATAGCAATGCTTTTGTTCTGCTATCACTGCATTAGTGTCAGCTAAACTTGCTAATGCAGTAACTGAAAAAATAAAAATTTTGATTTACACAATCGATACACCATCAATAATTCTCTAAAAGAAAGGTAGAATGGCAAAACAAAAAAACATAGATGTTTTAAAGTTGCACCTCCATCACTTCGCACTCTCGCCATGCAAGTAGATACAGTGGAACTCCTGTATAGTAAAGTTACTTGAACTAGCAAAAATCTATGTCGTATCAGTGTCTTTACTATATCAGTTGTTGGCGACTGCACAACTCTTAGGATCCTGGATACATGCTAAACACATGATGTTGCTTTAAAAAATAAACACATACAAGTACTTCCATCCTGATGTAATCACCCCACCATATGCTAAAGATCTATTTTCAGTTCATCACATTTTATGTTATGCTTTCGATTTTGTCTAAGAATAGTGCGGCGGCACTCTTCTTGCTCAAATATAATGCGGCCATGAATCTAATGCGAGGGAGGAGTCTAAGCCCATATGAAAAAAAAGAAAAAAAGCTTAGCGTGAACAAGGTGTATTCTGTAATGGACTCAAATGGCATTTAATAAAAGATTATATATAATAAGAGATAATAAGAGCTTGCAACACAATCAAACATGGCAAAACCTCGACTCAGTGCTGCCGCGCGTCCGTTTCTTGCCACCGCTGCTTTCAGGTTTAGTGTTGCTGAGAGCTGCGACCGTTTGCAATTTCCCCCTTCGATACTCCCCCTAGCTCTTTTGCTGACTTCTCCATCTTACTGGCCCATGCAACCTCCTTTCCATGTTCATATCGAGCATTTTTAATTTTTTTTTTCTGTGCACGCCACAGACTTTGCCTCATGGTCCAAACGCATTCATGATTAAAGAACGCGAAAATATTTCAAAGAACGCCATTTCATCGTCTTCGATATTGCCATCCATTTGCCCCCCCCCCCTCAACGACTGGCCTTGTGATTACGTCATTACGTGTCTGTTGCTCTAAGATGTCCTAAGCTGTGCGCAAGCTACGATGCCATCATCCTGCAGGAAGTATGTCGCCATGGCCAAATGCTCTTTTCTAAACCATTTCTCTTTTAAAGATGCCCTTACTATTAATAATAAAAAAAAATGCACAGTCGCCTATGGAAGGCGAAATGGGACCTCAGTTTCACTTTACTATATCTGCACTTTTATTATGTGCGAATTTACGATAACCGGGTTCTACTGTACCCAGATCCATAAAATTATATTCTTCAGTGCGTTAGGGTATCCACTTTTTATGGTTCACAGGGATTTAATGTCCCAAAGCGACTTAGGCTATGCGGGACTCCGTAGTGAAGGGCTCCGGAAATTTCGACCACCTGGGGTTCTTCAACGGTCACTTACATCTCACAGTACACGGGCCTCTAGAATTTCGCCTCCATCGAAACTCGACCGCAGCGGCCGGGATCGAACCCGTGTCTTCTGGGTCAGCAGCAGAGCGTCATAACCACTGAGCTACCACTGCGGCTAGGTATACACTTTTTAGTCACAAACACAACAGCCTTAGGTTTATACACAACAGCCTTAGGTTTATATTTCAAAACTCACTCTGCAAAATGATGTCTATACCAATGTACCAGCGACGTTTGACACATTCGGAAATCCACAATGGGCACCGAAATATTACATACTCCTTACTTCTTAACCTCCATAAATTACATAAAAAAATGAGCTGGTTTTAACCTGTAAAACTAAATATAAACAAATTCAACCAACCTCCTTTACTTTGCCAGAGTCAATAACGAAAGTGACATCACTGATGGTGATGCTTGTCTCTGCAATATTCGTCGAGAGAATCTGCAACATGCAAAATGAACAACGTAAGTCATGAAACACAGACCCCTTTACTGCTCACCGCACCAACGTCACAAGTAGCAGCGTACAATTCATTGGCCATTACAAAGCTCAGTACCAGCATAAAGGGGTGGGGGCATGTCACTGGCAGCGACGCATACCGCATTTACTCGCGTATAACCCGCACCCTTAACTTTGAACTCCACGAAAAAAAAAAAAGAAACTTTACGTATAACCCCCATGTTTACCTAAAAAAAAAAAAATTGAGTGCTAGAAAGATACAACTGCACACTCAGTGACCATTTCATTTTCAGAACATTTATTCAAACGACCACCACCACGTCACTAGTTATCAGATTCTCAATCGTCGCCACTCTCACTGCTGCCATCCGAGGCTTCATCGCCACTCTCAAAGACGTAGTCGCCATCGTAACCATCCAAGCTGTTACTGATGGCACATTTTTTTAAAGCTTTTATGCACCAAGTCAGCCGGTATCGCTTTCCATGCATCCACGATCCACTGGCACAGCAATAGAATATCGGGCCTTCGCAAGCGTCCCGTCGGTGTGAGGGTGCAAAGGCTGTCGGCCATCCACTGGGCATACAGCCGCTTCCCGTCTGCATTTACTCGCGTATAACCCACACCCTCAACTTTGAACTCCACGAAAAAAAAAAAAGAAACCTTACGTATAACCCCCCTGTTTACCTAAAAAAAAAAAAAATTGATTGCTAGAAAGATACAACTGCACACTCAGTGACCATTTCATTTTCAGAACATTTATTCAAACGACCACCACCACGTCACTAGTTATCAGATTCTCAATCGTCGCCACTCTCACTGCTGCCATCCGAGGCTTCATCGCCACTCTCAAAGACGTAGTCGCCATCGTAACCATCCAGGCTGTTACTGATGGCACATTTTTTTAAAGCTTTTATGCACCAAGTCAGCCGGTATCGCTTTAGATATGCATCCACGATCCACTGGCACAGCAATAGAATATCGGGCCTTCGCACGCGTCCCTTTGGTGTGAGGGCGCAAAGGCTGTCGGCCATCCACTGGGCATACAGCCGCTTCCCGTCTGCCTTGAACGGCTTGTTCAGGCACATGTCGAGTGGCTGTAGCATGGACATCATACCGCCAGGTATTATAACGAGGTCGGTGCTTGTCTCGGCAAGACGAGCCTTCACTGCATCAGTGCAGTGGCCTCAGAAGGAATCCAGTACAAGCATCGGGCATCCAGTACAAGCAGCAGCTCTGTTGCCGATTTCTTCGCAGTGGCTATAATCTTTAGCTTCTCTTTCGCTGTGAAACACTGCCGCCGAGTCGCACTCATGACGCCAAAACAAAGCAGGCAAACAGTGCAAACTGGGGTCTAGTACACGAAAAAAGCGCCTGACACTAGGCTCGACAACGCTGGCTTAAGAAAGCGTGGCCAATGGCCATTCTGTGTTCGAGGCACAGCTGGACTGCCTTGGTTAACACTTTCCTGCCCGCGCCTATTCCCATCGACAGCCCGCTATCGATGGTTTCAAATTCGTATTTTCCCGCTTTGGAAGCGTTCTTGGACAGCTAGCGCCATCCAGTGGGTAAAAAGAGAACCTTTCGTTCAGTTTTGCTTTGCATTTTGTTTTTTCCGTCACGCGACAATTTTTAAAGCCCCTTTGGAGTCACGTGACTGGCGCTCCTTGTTTACATCATGGCGGCGACGCCGCGAGCCGCAGCTGCACAGAAACTGCGCGTTTCCACGGGAAGTGATACATCTGTGAGCTCGTTTTTGCCACGGGAACAGCAGCAGTGATGACTAAGAAGGCGACTTTGGTTCATAAGACTTTAGCACGGACAGTGAAATTCCATCAAACCGACCCGGAACGTCAACAGCCATGCCTGGTAAGTTCCGCTTTTGCTGCGCGCTGGTCGGAAGAGATCAGGTTGTTTTGAAGGTCACAACTCTTATCTGCAGGGTGTCACCATGTTTCAGGCGGGATTGCTCTTCGCCGGCAGCGCAGAGAGTCGTGTTTTCGGCTAGAAGACAGCCAGGCGTCGACCTCGGCGTTGCGCGCCGGAGTGCTGCACGGCGCTTCTTCAGAGCCGTCGACTTCTTCCTCCTATTTTTCCCCACAAAATCATCAGTGAGATATGCAGGAACACGAACAAGTATGCGTGGATGCATATCTTGAAGAAATCGTCCTACAGCGAAAAAGATGGATCTTGGCGAGAGGTCACTCCAGAAGAGATGACAAACCTCAAGTGCTGCAGCACAAGCCCCAAAAATGGAAAAATACCGAAACTGCAAATTGTGCTATAAAGAAATAAAGGTCGAACAAAAGAAAAATGTTCTTTGCGAGACATGCGTGGCAAACCTCTCTTTCACGGCAACGAGGAACTGTATCGCGCGGTGGCACGATAGTCGGTAGGCTACTGTGTCCTTGCCTACCTCAGCGAATACTGCACATGGAAAGCTGAAATTTGCTGCAGTGTTACATCAGTCCCTGTTGTAAAAAAACCTATATCCTGAAATTTTTTTATGTTTTGTTTGTGTGAAGAAACTTTGATGTTTTTGTGCGTTTTCTCTTTGTGAATGCAAATTTTTTCATAATAATTTTTTTTTGATCACATACTTAATAAGCCGGTTGATTGAAACTTATACCATTGCGAAGAGAATTTCATCCTCTACAATTTGATACTATGCACTCCTGTATGAAGCAAGTTTTGTTAAATAGAAAAATATATTAATGACACCACCCAAACAGCACCACTTTTCCCGCGGGCAGGAAAGTGTTAAGCGTGGCAATTTCTGTGTCTCATAGTTGCCACTTGAGCAGCAGCACACACTACTCTTATTTTTGAGGCCTCATTCATCGCGGTACTGTGTAGCGATGGCAGTGCAAGAAAAACGGCCTTTGAAGATTTGCATGCAATTGCACTGATAGCGTGACATCAGGAGAGGCCACTGTGGCTCAGATGCCATCACTCGTGGAGTGAATGGGGAGCATGTTCCCTCTATCCAAGCCTCTCTGCGTCCGCCTGGCCAGTGTCATCCTGGAAACGGACTCTGTCCTAGTCTCACGCGGCTTAATTCAACCAAAACTGCACGAAGAATGTTTGTACACAACGGCAGCAAAGAGAGTGCATTACAGCGCAGAATGGCTCATCTGTTCATCGCATGGTTCGTTGCATGACCTGCAGGACGAGCAAACAGTATCAGCGTGCAGTGTGCCGTGGATGCATGCAGTCCTGACATGATGGAAGCATGACTATGACACAAATGCAAGCTGATATTATTGCTTGCAGGTAGAACACGGCTCAGAGCAAAATTAGCAATATCTTTAAAGCCAATTTTGCCAAAATGCAAATTTTTAAAGTACATAATTTTTTTAACTGTTTAATTAAAATTAAGTTAATTAAATTATTCGAACCATTTTTCGAGTCTCGCAGAGTCTAAAAGTCGGTCAGCAATTGAATTACATCACAGCATTGATGAATGGGTTTCCATCAAACAGCGTTAATTCACAATCTACAGTGACACATTTCATACAATCCCACAAGTTTTTACGACCTAGCTGCAATACAGTAATACTTCGTTAACACATTCCCAGTTCGTACGCTCAAAATCGCAGGCATTAAAATTGTCCCATACTGTTACACTATACTTCTTCCATTTAATACGTTCCCAGCAGAAAACATGATTTCCCGGCAACTACGTTTAAAATTTCGACAAACTGTGGTAGTATAATATGTTTATTGACCAACCGCACATGTGTAAACATGCAAGTGGGCCCAAAGTGAGAGCACTCGACATAAAAAGTTGAAATGTAGCGGCAGCAACCCGCCATCGCGGCTACTCTGCAGTGCCTAAATGCAAAGGGACGAAGCAGGGGTACGGAACTCTAGTTAGTTTCAGTTTAAACTACTTCAGTGCACCTGGAGACTGAAGGCGAACTGATGCTTAAAACTGAATGATTCCTTCCCACGCACATAGTGCGGTTAGGATGCGGCCGTGGCCGAATTGCCTGAGCGACCGGGATATGAAGCTGCTCTTGTTCTAATGGCGGTGGTTTGAATCCCGCTCGGAGATGAAGGTTTTTTCTGCTGGATACCGTTGTCATGACGACGATACGAAGCTATAGTTGGATCCCCTCCGGCTGCTATGGGAGGAGTCTGCATTAAATGTCTGTATTTGTTGGACAATGGTGTATATGAGAATTTCCTACCCCTGGCAAAGCACCACCACCAGTAATAAAAATAAACGGCGTGTTAGCATTTGAGACAGCCATTTTGCGGTGACACGACATGAAGAGGAGAAACACTGAGGTTTCTTTGCAGTGTGTAAGGGCAAGGGTGAGAAGCATCTACGAACTACAGCGATGCACTTACGTACGAGTCGACCGGGTCTGGGGAACACAGCTTAAAAAGCAGAAAAGCTGCGACAGACAGCCACTGCGGTAGCTTTGCCGCAGTACTTAAGTACTAAGGGGCGAAGCATCCAAAAATGAAGAGAAAGAGATTTTGCTTGACTTTGTGCTTAAGACAGTGCAAACACGGACTGAATTCTGCGAGCACTAGAAAAGAATCTGTTCAGATCTTGTGCTAAGAAATACTAATCAACATTTTTATGAAGTGAAAATTTTCGTTAATGTCTTCGTACCTCATTCAACAGTTGCATTTCTCAAAATTAGGCAGTTTGGATTGTATCTTTTCCCAGATGATATGCTTTTTCCGCATTTTTTTTTAAAACGTATCAATGAGGTTTTACTATAACAGGCGTCAACAAAGTAAAGAAAATTGAAGCAAACATACAATTTTTCGGACTCCAGGAGGCATTGTGTTGAAGACAAGCCGCTGCTCGGTGCACTGCACATTTGAATGTAGCATGTACAGGGAGTACCTACAAGGAATGAGGGGAGTAAGAGCTATTGCAATGAAGGTTTGTTTCACACAGCTACAAGACCAGCTTAAAAGATCTAATCAAATGCAGCCAACACATTATCTGAATTAATACTTACTATTTGTAAACATGCCTAAAGGCAGAAAAATCACATTAAATTATCCATAAAGACTCATGAAATGAAATAATGCAACACACTTCAGTTTTGATAACTTTTTAGCAGCCAGCCTTCAACAAGTAAACAATAGCTGAAAAGGTAGTCACCTCTTTTGAGCACCAAAGTTCTTGTCTGCCAAGATTTTTTCTTTCAGGGTGCTCATCTCGTCAAATCCAGGCAGAAACACTAAGATTGCACCTGAAAAGTGAGAAGAGATAAATGGCCCACACAAACAAAGGACAACCAAGCTGTGTTACTCTGCAACTGTGATTACTCAGGAATTCACATCATCTTGTTTTAAAAAAAAATGGTTCAAATGCCGTATTTACACGAATATAATGGCAGTTTTTTTTCCCCACTTTGTTGGTTTCAGAACACATCTTACATTATATTCAGAGTAAGAATATACAATAGAATCTCGATGATACGATCCGGTTGATATGAATTCGTAAAATGTCCTGGCCAGAGTGCATTGTATTACAGTTACAGTTAAACCTCGACGTAACGAATTTCAATGCAACGAAATCCTCGATGTAACGAAGTATTCCAGTTTCCATAACTTCGCGCCCATAGAACACCATGTATTTTTAGCCTCAATATAACGAAGTAGATTTTGACGCACACTTAATGCAACGAAATTTCACTGCTCGCTGGAAACGAACCCAAGCAAAAATTGTATCGCGGGCACGAGTGGTTGAGCGGAGCGCACGCCGAAGCCTGTATCAGAGCGCGTATGTGCAATACGGGCGCCGCACTGTTCTCGCGTACAGAGCGTATGGCAGACGTAAATAGGACAACAATCATAGTGGTGAGCACGCCGCCGGCTGCGCCATCTGAGGCAGTACAGGCGAGGCACGCAAAAGCGTCTGCCCAGCCTTGGCAGCCTGCCAGGCCAGCCCACGGCTCTCGCTCTCTCACCCAAAATCAGCGAATCGGCGTCAAATGTGATGCGCTGCTTGCGTTCGAAGGCAGCACATCGCGTTTATCATGTTTACAGGTGCCCAAAGCTTGGCAAAAGGACTGGAAGGTCAGTGCCGTTGCCACACCCATCAGCTGTGAAGCCCGTCGTGCACTTCACACCAGACAACTTCGCTACTCACTAAGATGATGCACATATGTGCAAAAAGACACAAACTCGCGCTTATGGCAGAAAACAGAGAGCGGAGTTGGTCTGATTTTATTTCATTGGTTGGTGGTTGGAGGACACTCTCCTTGTTTACGCCGGCATGAAATACAGAAGAGTAAGGAAAATGCAAGGGAGGTAGGGGGGCCGACGGCATGGCCTGTTGCGAGGCCGCTGTCAACAGACACAAGGCCGCAGTGGTAACAGCGGCGGAACGCGACGTCGCATCTGTGGTGTGCTCGAGGCACTTACAAGAGGATGATGATGACAGCAAAACCAAAATTCAAGACGAGTGCGTCATTCCAGTCACCCACGAGGTGGTTAGCGCGACAGACGTGCTGGGGCGGCTCGCGAGCTCACAAAAGATGTGTGTAACGCCTTTGCTGCTGGCTAAGAAAGGGCAGAAGTATTTTAATTGCAAATAAAGGCTTTTCCTGTCAGTTATCTGCAGCACGTTTTTGGCGGTTTCTGAGCATGCTAGGAGGCGAATTTCGATGTTGTGAAATTTCAATAGAGTAAAAGCTCATTAATTCGAACTCGAATGGAACCGGAAAATTGTTCGAATTAAGCGAAGTTCGAATTACCGAATGGGCGCTAGAATGAGCGGTCATTGCGCCCCACCTCGCAGCAGAATCCGAAGCAGTCACACCTAGACTTGTTATCGCGAGCTAGGCGCTACTACAAGTTTGTGGCGGGCGATTCTAAGAATTAAATTCATGCGGTCCTATGGCAAATGAAATAAATTGATCGGCCAGTTACGCACCAGAAACAAGTACAGGAATGCATTCGCGTGAGCAGCGAGCTTTAGTGCTGGAATATAGGATGCTATTTATGCTCCAAAACATGTTTATTTACGGGGAAGGGTTGTCAAAATTAAAAGGTATCAGTGATATTTATTTGCTTGCGTTTCTTCTGCCGAGACTCCATCAGCATCATTTGCAGCTTGCCCAAGAGCTCCAGCGCAATGCCCGAGTTCTCACTGGCACAGAAGTGCGTGCTGCAACATCGAGCGCCAACGCTACTTCACATGCACTTGGCGGTGCCATAGGCTCTTTGCTGCAGTCGGACTTATCACTGTCGGCTATGCTCATCGCCCGCGAGCCCTGTGACGTCTGCTGACAGCATGCTGCCTCAATTATATCGGCATCACTCGAGGGCTCCAACGTCTCCACACTGCTGTCCACGTAGCTCGCGGCACCAACAAAAAGCATGATGCCGCATTACTGCGTTGTGTACAGCACGTGATCACGACCCAGTGACCGTGGCACAACGGAAACCTGGAACGGCTTGCGCCGAAGCATCAGCGGCGCGGGCGAGTGCTCCGGCAGCGAAGACCTGCTTCGGCATGCATCGGAGCGTGGGCTCCGCCAGCCTCGTGCGCTCGGCTTTTTTCCTTTTCCATTTTGTTTTACATCTCTAGTAAATTTACAGTGCGTTGTACTTGCTATGGGCCAACTTCTATCTACGAGGAGCGGTGTCAGCCAGGGGCTCCTAGTTCGAATTAACCGTAGCGGATGCCGACTTGTTCGAATTACCGGAAGTTTTCCCCCACTGAAATACACAGGGCTGTGCGGGATCCGGGCGTCAGTTTGAATTAACCGTAAGTTCGAATTAACGAGCTTTTACTGTATACGAAGTAAACTGCCAATTTTACCAACTTCGTTAAACTGAGGTTTAACTATACGAACAACTCCATGCCCCACTGTGGATGATACGAACGCGTGAGCCACGATTGTACCCTTGAGCATCAAGTACTTGCCGCCTGTACACTGCTGGCACTGGGATCACCAGTTGCGCGATGTGCACCGTGAGTATTGAGCGGTGCCGTGCGACCCTTACATCGCTGTCGTCGTGAGTCAGCAGTGGCACATGGCCATAAATAAACCTGTCAGCCAAAAATATAGTTTCGTAGATTCAGCATACTAACTTTTTCGTTTCAGATGATATGAATTTCACATGATACCATTTCATGAACCCGTGAGATTCATATGATGAAGATTCTACAGTAATGTGAATTCTTTTTCTAGTTGGTCCTCTCGATAGCTAAAGCAACCTTCACGACCAGAATCACAAGCTCCAAGAAGAAGCCAACTTTTCGATGACCTTACAGCCGAGAGGAGCACAGGCAAAGGAGAGGGTGGCTGCAAACGTGGAAAGAAGGCAGTGCAGGCTGCTGAGAAAGAGAAAGCCCTGAACGAGTTGAGTGGAGTAGGGAAAGAAAAGAGTGAATGGGCACAGGACTGGGCAGCACAAAACACATAGCCGCCATGGCACGGCGATGATGGCGGCTGCAGCTGCCTGGGAAACCGCATGTGCTAATGCATCGGAGGCTTTGCTGCGGTCAGTGACGTTATGCCCTGTTTCTAAAGTGCTGCCTCTCTAATGATATCGACATATCCGTTGCTTCTATTTTTTCGCCTGCTGTCTCCGTTTTTTGTTGAGCCCTTGGCACCTAGGTTTTGGTTGGCTTGACAGAACAGTTATTGCGTTATAGTCATCATATACTTTTTTTTTGTTTCCAGAATGTCTCATACCCTCTAGTCACGTTATATTCGTGGTCACGTTATATAGGTATATGTAAATATGGTAAATACATGCATTGCAGATAGAAGGTATAGACACTGAAGAAGTAAGGCACTTAGTGTGTAAACAAAAGGCTATACTTTCTTTTCTTGCCTTCACTGACACTCTCTTGAGGGGGAGCCCGGTCTTTTTGAAATATTCAGGGAACATGTACTTTTGAGTGCTGATTCTAAATATATAATTTAATTTCACGTAAAATAATTCCTTGAGCACTTAGTAATTTGTGAAGAGCTTTGAAGAAAATTTGCTGCCGGAAACTTATTGAAATGTATGCCATTGGGTTCTCTTGATACCAAGGAATGCAATAAGGGCAAAATTATCATCCTGGCTATCATAGAACTTGAGCGATAGAGAATTGAAGCTGCCAGTTCAGAAACAGGAACACACTTTTCTTCTCATTTCTGAAGCGACAACTTCAATACTTTATAATTTAAGTTCTATGATAGGCAGGAAGACAATTCTACCCTTACTGCATTCCCTATGTCAAGAGAGCCCATAACATACATTTCAGCCAGTTTCCTACATCAAATTTTCTTGAAAGCTCTTCACAAAATACTCGCATAATAATTACATAAGTGCTCAAGGAGTTGTTTTACATGAAATTAAATGACATATTTAGAGTCGGCACACAAAAATACATGTTCTCTGAAGATTTCTTAACTATGACTGCATTAACGAAATTTTTTTTTTTCATGACGAGGCTCCACCCTTAAGTGGCATACATCCTACTTCTTTGTCCTTATACGCACAATATCAGAACTACTATTACCCCCGCCCCAACACAAACTCTGCTGCTGTTACTACCACATGGAAGATAAACCTTTCTTTCCATCCGGAAACGATGCAATAGTAGTTAAGTCATGTCACACAAGACAAGGTTAGCCACACTGCCTATAACTGTCTTCTCAACATTCTGAGAAAGAGTTTTGGGAAGAGAAAATGTGACGTGCTACGTGCACATCGAGAAAAGGGAACAAATATCTTCAGATGGAAAGAGCGAAGAGAATGAATGAGCCCAGGTGTTACCGTATATTCTCGCGTAATGAGCCCACTAGCATAATGACCCCCCCCCCCACTTTTCGCCTCGAAAAATGAGATGTTTTTTTCTCGCGCAAAAGCCGCGTGCTGATCTTCAGGGCCATATTGAAGCACGTTCGCGTTATCTCGGCGTGATTGGCCGGCACTGCTGACGATAACAATGTAGACAGATCGCGACGTGACGCCACCAGCTTCTTTTAATGAGAGATACATTGGCGGGGTAGCTCAGTATTCTGGAGCCCTTCACTACGGCTCTTCTACCCTTTGCTCACAGCGCAGCTTGGGTGTCCTCCTAGCGAGAGTGGCAATTGCCGCATCTTTCCTTTCCCATAAGCGCATGATTATTGTTGTCCAATGCGAGAAAAACGCCGGAGCGCCGGTGATGCGGATATGAAACTTGATGACTGTGCGCTTTTGCCTAGGATGATGATGGTGATTTGGTTGCTTAGCGCCATTTGTCAAACGTAAAACAAAACCTTGCTCATAGCACCGTTTGTGTGCAGTGGCAGCAAAACGAAGTACAGTATTTACACGATTGTAAATCGACCCCCCCAAATCACATTTATGAAAAACAAAAAAACTTCCAAGGGTGTTTAAGCTTGGCCTTGAATAGTTAAATGCGATAGCATTATCTAGCGGCTGTCGTTTATCGCCAGCTGCTATCGGTTGTCGCGCATGAGTGTGCCCGTGGGCATATTCCAAAACGAAAATGTATTAGTCACTGGACTACTCGACCTCACTAGCGCTGCTCTCGTGATCGCTGCTGCGGTCACACAGCACGTCGTTCTAGCGTTGTCATCCAGCGAAATCCCGCACTTCGCAAACAGCCACATCCCGAAACCGCGTGGAACAGCTGAAAATTTTCCTCGCTGCAGCTTCCACACCTGTATCACCCATTGCAAGCGTCAAACTTGCAGCCCGCGCGCAGCCGTTCGTTTCTTCGGCGTAAAAATTGCACCCATCTTGAATGTAGCCGTGAACGAGCGCCAGTCGCTTGCCGGACCTGGAGCACAAATGATGACTGACGAAGCACTACATTAAAAACTTGTGAAATGCGGCTGGCAGTAGTCAAATGCGTCAGAGCCAAAGAGAAACTACGCGTGAATGGCGTCGGCTCTTCCGTCGGCTACGCCACTCCCCGGCACCGCTGCCGTTCCGAGTGGGCATGCCACCTCGATTGGAACTGCGGCCCTCCCATTAACTATCAATGCACCGAGCGTGCATCTGAAAGTAAAAAAAAAAAAAAACTTGTTGGATGCATGAGCTTCCCGTAGAATGCGATTGCGTTATTGGGCTGCCGCCGCTTATCAGCAACCACAGACAGCGGCCACTTGTGGGGTGCCAGTTTGCTGCTTATCGATAGCCGCCATCGGCCGCCGCCCACGCGCACGGGGAGGATATGCCAGTTCTGCGCGTTGACATAGCAGCTGCTCAAGTCCAGCACCAAGAGAGATGCGACGGAGCCGCGCAGCAAAAATGCAACCACACTGTAGCATGACTGATATCTCGTTTGTCTCGCCTTTACATATAGTGCGATGTTTTCAATTCGATTGTAAGTCTCACCCCCCCACTTCGGATTTTCAAATAAAAAAAAAATAGGTCGACTTTCAATTGTGTAAATACGGTAAAGACAACACACTTGGACATCAGCCACCCGCCATATTACTGGAGCTGCGTGTGAGTGGTGTGTGTGCTGTGACTTGTGCGTTGTGGGGATGGGTCGTTATGCCAGCTACACGGCCAGTTTCAAGACAAAAGTCGTGGAGCATGCCTTGGAGCATGGCAACTGGGAACTACTGGAAAAGATCAGCGCGCATTTCGAAAGCCCAAACAAGGGAAGTTTCCTCACGTGGAGGAAGAAGTGCTGAACTACGTGAAGAGGCTGCGCAACGAAGGATGTGCTGTATGTCACGACCTCATTCAGAACCATGCGCGGGCCACTGCAAAGGAGTCACGGAATTCCTAATCCCGAATTTAAAGCCAGCAGCGGTTGGACAACTCGTTTTATGCGTTGGAACGGGCTATGCCTCAGTGGGCGTACGACGCTATGTCTGCGGCTGCTGTCGGACTGTGAGGACAAAGTGCGCGACTTTCATCGCTTTATCATATGTATCCGGGAGAAGTTCCTGCTCTCACAGATTCGGAACGCCAACCAAACGGCTATAAACTTTGATATGCTGAGGAACAACACTGTTGACATGAAAGGTGCAAGAAGCGTGCACGTGAGGACAACGGGCGCCGAGAAAGAGCGGTGCACTCTAATGCCCACTGTAACGGCAGATGGCAGGAAACTGCCGCCGTTTGTTATATTAAAGAGGAAGACTCTTCCAAAAGGCACCTTTCCGGCTGGGATACACATTCGTGCCCAAGAGAAAGGGTGGATGTCAGCAGAACTCATGGTCGACTGGCTCAAGACAAGTCTGGGGACGGCGACCAGGGGTCCTTCTGCCGTCGCTCCTTGTCTTAGACAGTTTTCATGGCCGCTTAGACAAAGGCGTCCGGCGCCGAATGTGCGAGATGCGAACAGACATCGCCACTTTTCTGGCTGGCCTAACCTCAGTGCTACAGCCCCTTGATGTCTCGGTAAATAAACCATTTAAAGACAACGTGTGGCGGTTGTACGCTGAGTGGATGGCAGCGGGCAACAATGACCTGACACCGGCTGGTAAGGTACGAAGACCAACCATCGACATGGTTTGCCGATGGATTTTGGAAGCATGGAGTTTAATTGCCCCCGAGGTAATCATCCGTAGTTTCAAGAAAACTGGGATATCAAACTGCTTAGACGGCACAGAAGATGACGCGTTGTGGCGACGATGACGACAACGACGAAGTTGCGAGCAACACGAGCGAAATCCTAGACTTGGACAGCGAGGCCGAGTGACAGTGCGAGACCGAGTCAAGCAGAGTGTGAAATAAATTTTTTTTATTCACATCGCATCCGTGGCTTTTCTATAGAGGTAAGGTTGTGATTGCATTTTTAGCATTATCCACGTTGTGAAATAAAACTTCTTCGCCCAAAAATTTCGAAAAAATTTTTTTCCAATATTATAAACCCCCCCCACCCCACCTCCCCACACCTAACTTGAAGTCAATTTTTCGGGAAAAAAAAGTGGGTTCATTACACGAATATATACGGTATGTGTGACTACAATTCAGACCATCAGTATGCCCACCAAAACCACAAGCACACAAACATGAGCAACGATCTGCAGTGCGGAGCACTGACTGCACCACCCCCAGGGTGTGAAAGTGGAAGATAGTTATTTACCCTCCTGGGAGCTCGCATGAACTTTCTGCAGCAGGGCTAGCAGCAAATCCAGATCAGTCTGGTCGTCACTGACGCTGCGCAGGTACAGGTCCAGTGTCTCACGTTCCACAGCTGTGAGATCCTGCTCCGCTACGCTGCCCCAGGCATCAGATTTTGGAATAACGTTCTGCGTCACCAGTCTGTGAGGAGAGAGATGAATAGAAGTGTTTAAATTTCAGGGCCAACTACCCAACCCACCTGCAGTGACTTGCTGGTGCACACTGGTCGGAACACTGAGTGGAAATGTGCTCACCAGAACTGCAGAAGTGACCTTAAAGGGGAGGAGGGGGGAGCGGGGGGAACGTGACTTTCAGAGGTGAAATTTTTATTTTTTCACATAGAGCAACGAAATTTTTCGTGCGTATTAGAAAGTCCACTGCATGCTTAAAATACCAAATTTCAATAAAGTAAACTAAGTACATAGTTTTGACATACATTTTTACCACATTTACACGACTGTAATTCAACTCGAATGTAAGTCGACTCCCCCATATCTGCAAGCATGGCAGTCAGGTCAAAAAGCACTTTTGCGAAAACTGGCATTTTCATGGAGATTTCAGTCGGTTTTTGCAACCTACAACAATCCCAAAACATTTTTTAAACTTACTTCTGGGTTCCTTTCAGGGAAAAGTTTTCAGGATAATTACAAAGACCTTATAAATACCAAATCTGGTGTTTTCTAAAAATCTGATTTTTTTAAATTTTCACGATTTAAAACCCATGCCCCCTTTTAACTACACCTTGCACCCAATTTCGGAGTGACAAGATGTAGTACTATCGTGCTCAATATGACTTGCAACATGTTCGGAGTGAACTTGCTGAGGATTAAGCTTCATAGTAAAATAATGTTAAAATGATGTGCCCTTATGAAGAGCACCCAAGTTGCACAAACAGTGAGTATACATTGTTCTTTGCATCAACGGGTTTTAAAACTTGACCTCTGGATACATCTTCTATGCTTTATCTCATATTGAGCGCAACAGTACATTAGAGCAATAGTAATAAGACTTACTTTCATTTTTGTAGTGCAGTACAAGGTGGCTTGCTACACACATACACACAAAAACAGAAGCCTGTGACATAATCACACGTCAAACTGAATGTTTTCCTACTGGCTCATGTTCGTGTCCCTTCTGACACACATTTGTCTTGAGGCACAGCGACAACTGGGATTCCTTTATACCAATACAGCTGCATTACACAATTTGTATCCCAGCTTAAAGGTCTCAATTCCTGCACTCAATCCTTGCGTCTTGTCACCTTGGTCTCGTGCCGCTCTTCTGGTAATACAGCACAGACCACTTATAACGCATACCACGGGAGTTGGGAAAATCCGCATTATAAACGGTACTGCACTGTAACCAAGACGTAGCTTTTCCATGCATTCGCGTTTTCAGAACGGCCTGCCTACCTTTCAAAGTGCGGCGTCCCTCATAGCCTAAGTCGTTTTGGGACATTAAACCCCCATAAACCAAACCTTTCAAAGTGCACCTGACAATACATCAGACGCACACTGCAATCACAGGCAATAAAGAAGTTTACTTCATCTTTTTGTCGAAGCGTTGTAATGAATGAAAGAACGATGTTATTTTAGTCTGGCGTTGCGACTGAACTACGTTGCTAATGGCTTCATCTTAAAAAATAGTGAGGCACTTGAGCGCTTGCTCGCTGAGGTTTCTCTGAGCGCAGTAGAGGCACAGTTTGTTGTAACCGTCGAGCGCATCTTCGCACGGAACTCACTTCGTCAGGCTCATCCTCGGATAGAGGCTCATCGCGACTGCGCACTGCTGCCACGATGTCTTCATCTGTAGTGGCCACTTCCCACACAATGCCGTTGGGGTTGGCGACAACGACGAGCTTCTCTTGTGCCGGTCCTTGAAACACTGAATACAAGCATTCAATGGGTTGCCCCAAGATAACCCAAAATGCCCCGTTCAATGCTTGAAAATGTTTGCAAGGCACCTGGCCTTGGCTTGCAATATCGAGGCACTCACAGGAACGCTCAGGGCCCGGACCTCGCGAAACCGTGCAAACAAAGTGGCGATATCGTCGTACTTCGACGCACGAATCCACTTCCTTGCAAGCAAAGCGGCGTACAGCGTCAAAGCACGCGCGTTGCCAGTGTGGTTTTCATCATCTGCCATCACCGGCCTCGGTCCTGCTGGTTCTGCAAACCCGCTCGGATAGAGGCTCATCATGCCCGCTGTTTCCATGGTGCTGCGAGGATTCCGGTTCGTTACTGTCATAACAAGAAAGCGGGGACGACGCGTTACTTTTACGCGAGTGGCTGTGCGAGTTCGATGAGCGGATGCAGCACGAAGGCAGGAATGTGGCGTTGGTCCTTGATAACTGTACTGCACACCAGACTGCCCAGAAGCTGTCGCACGTGAAAATTTTTTCCTGCCACCGAACATGACTGCAGGCCTATGGACGCAGGCATGATTGCGTGCTTCAAGGCATTGTATCGCCGACATGTGTTGAGCAGGCTTGCTCTTAACCTGGACATTGCTGTGTGAATGCTGACCCGCTCCAGAAAAAGATTTCGCTTCCAATGGCTGTCCGATTCATTTTTGGGGCATGGGCAGAAGTCAGCTTCTCCACCGTCATGAATTGCTTCCGAAAAGCGGGCTTCGCCGGGGATATCAGTGATGCGGAGTGCCGCAAAGCTCCTGCCGATGGAGAGCTTACAGAGCTTTGGTCTACAGTGCGCGGTGATGACGGCGACGCGGAGGGGGCTTGAAGAATTCTTGCACGCCGACGATGCAGTCACGAGAAATGAAGAATTGACTGACGAGGCGATCGTTGCAGCAGTCACCGGCGCGCGGAGGACAATGACAGCAGCGATGACGACGATGAACCGGAACCAGTGCAAGTTGTCTCATCAGGAGGCCTCAAGAATGATCAAGTCCCTGTGGGACTTCATTTTTGCAAAAAAACCTTTGTCTCTGATATGTTCAGCATTTGGATGCCCTCCAGAAAGATGTCGGCAAGATTGCCGCAAAGCAGCCGAAACTCGCCTATTACGGGTTTGTTTCAGCAAAGAAGTGAGAAGTGAGAAGTGCAAGCTATTATGCCCTCATTAAATGCTTTTAAGTTTTCATGCTTTCTTTGTTGTTTTTTTTCGGCATAACCCGGTTATAACAATATTTCTGTGGCACTTCAGCATTGTTATAAGTGGGTTTGACTGTATCGCGCTCATGGGCTCAGGCGTGACAAGACGCTGCCGCACGCGCGCTTGGTACGAGCAGCGTTTGCAGCGTCATGCCATGTGGCTGCGGCCGCTGTTCCAGCATGCTCGTCTGGTCGTGTCATCACTTGTTTCCCAGTTTTGTCCAATCAGTGTGCCCAATGGAGGCACATCGGAGAGTGAGAGGACAAATGCCTCCTTTGGAATTTTTTTCTTCTATCCTCTCCTGCCTTCAGCCTTGCGTCGAACCACGCTGAAAACACTCTCCTGCCCCACCTGTTGCCCCCTTCTTGCGCAATCTGGGAAGCACGCTCCTTGCGCTTGCCGGTCCCCACGGGCCCGCGCCGCTACGTGGGCCGCCAGGCTTTCAGAAACCGCACTATATGCGGTCTTCGGTTATGCACTGGCCTGTACTAAATGGTACGCAAATACATTGAACTCTATGGGAAGCGAAACGATTGTCACAAAAAGCCGCATACAATGCGGTCCCGCATTATAAGCTGTTACGTTATAAATGGTCTGAGCTGTAAATCTCAAACTCACAGAGATGGCAGAGATCCTCCAATGCTACTGCATCCCAGTTTTTTGTGAGTCCTCTGTGGTCATGTGCACTGTAAACAAAACTGCTGTACTTTTTGTTAAAAAACCATGCATTTCAGTCGACTTGAAAACAAGACTTATTCAGTGAACCTCTCCACAGGCTTGCACACCGCAACAATAAACTGCACTCACAAGTGAGCCAGGATCACTTCAGCTGCCTCTGACTGGTGAAAGTGCTGAGCCCAATCGTGGGCTGTCCAGTCGTTTGATGACCGAGCCAGTGGGTCCGCCCCAAGGGAGAGCAGCTCTTCCACCACTTCCACCTTGCCCCGTCCAGCAGCTAACATCAGGGCTGTGGCACTCGTCTCGCTGTGGCGATACTCAACTGCAGGCGTTCAGAAAAAAAAAAGCGCTTAAACGGAGCCCTTGACATGAAATTTTGAGGCTAGTGTCCTAATGAATCGGCTGCCACGCATCAGTGTATGTGGAAGCCTCCTAAAATACATCAGCATCACCAGCTACTGCTACTGACTCAAGGCAATCTCAGTTTACATTCACTCCATTTTAATGACCATGTTGCCGGTTTGTATAAAAATGTGAGCTACTAATACACGTATGCTAGCAAAACAATGCATCTATGTGCAGGATAATAATATTAGCTTGACACAGAATAATTTATCTGGGAAGGAGAATAGTGCAAAACATCCGAGAGCGGTATCGGAACTGCCCGATTAATAATGTGTAAGGGGGCGGCATCAAATGACTCACCTGGGACATTGTCCGAGAGGAAGTAGTACAGCAGCTGGGAGAAGGCCTCATCTGTGCCTGTCATCCAGGCATTCTGCAAGGCATGGTCCATCTCTGCAGCCTGGTGAGCATCAATGTTGGGTGAATCACCCTCATCAGCCTCCTCTTTCAAAGGATCCTGCACAGTTATGGAAAGAGCAGGGGCAAAAACCTTTCATTACCTAACATGATTTCATTTTTTACCCCACTGAAGCCTTCCAGCAGAGACCTAGAGCCCTATGACTGCAGGAAAATGAAGACACTATTCAGGGAAAAAAGAAGCAGAGAGAGAAAAAAAGGGAAGGAGAGAAAGGGCAGCCAGCAAGCAAAAGGGTGCATGCATGTGCAAAGTGCAAAGGACTGACAACCATACCTGGTCCCCTGTGGGTAACTGGCCACCAGGCGGAGAGGCACTTCCACTTGTGGCCCTACCCTGGCTCTCACACCACTTGGCGAGCTGTGCCTTCTGCTGCTCAGCCCGAGGCTGGCTTTTCTTCAGCTTCTGCATGGCCTGGCTCGTATATCCAGTCCTGTATTTATTTTCCGCACATCAGCATGCTGCCACCACTCACAGGCTGCACACTTACACGAGCAACTCGAGATGAGACTTTTGCATGCAAAATGCATGCAAGCACACTGCACTGAAAAAGATGATGCTCACAAAACATGCCCCAGTGCAAACAAACAAGATTCTGAACACTTCATGAGATGTCTGCACCTTGTATGGCCAGGCAATGTGTTTTTTTCTCTCCTAGGTGCCATGTGGCAAATGCCTGAATCAATACCACTTTCTCAACAAAAATGTGCAAGTGACGTGTTGTTGCATCTACCAGAAACAGGCCACTTCTCTGCTCCTGCGCCAATAAGCAGGCAGACACTCACGTTCACTTGAGGTAAGAAGATGCACATTTTGCTACCTTGGCCTAAGGCGCCTTAGAGTCCGGACCACTAATGCACAAAAATGTACAGTTGAACCTAATGCTGACTAAAGGATGCATGCATATACCAAATATTTCATGTTAATCCATCATGCTTGCTAGAAAGACACTGTAGGAAAAAGTGCTGCACTAGAGGATCTCAATGATCCGAGCACGAGTGGTACCACACTTTGCCTAGATCAACCGAAGATACGAGGTTGATTCTGCATACTTATACGAACAAACTGCATGCATACACAAATGAAAGGTACTTACAGCCGTAGGATGTCTTCCAGAAAAAAAGCTTTCACTTCATATGACTTCGACGGCACTAAGAAAACCAACAAATATGGCACATTAAGTGACACTGTGCTGTACACACAAAGGGTGAAGAGATGGTAAAAAGGATCTGCAAAATGGCAATGTCAAGCTAATGCAAGCCCTCAGCTTGCACCCTTCAGGAATAAGCCTTCAATGTGATTCACACGATACTATGTATGAAACAATCAGCTCAATAAAGCATAGCATCAGGTGATGATGTAAGCAACTTTGCAACAGTGACAGAGGTTTACTGCAATATGACAATTAGTAATTACTTCATTTTAAAGTGTCATGTTTAATAAAATTTCCCAAGCAGTCCCTAGTTTTGATTTTAAAAACTATCAGTAGCCATGTATTATACTAATTGATGCCTTTCACCACGATAAATTTAATAAGGGCTCAACTGCTATGATGTCAATTGTGAGAAGGGCAAAGGAGTGGCACATGGGTTATGAGGGGCACCGTTGTGGATGGCTTTGGATCAGTTTAGACTATCTGGGGTTCGTGTGGTGACATCATATAGCACACAACCACCTTTTGCGTTCTTCTGCCACCGAAATGCGGCCACCACGGCCGGGATTCAACTTGGGCTCTCCGGCACAGTAGCCACGTGCCCTAACCACTAAGCCACCACGGCAGGTTGGATCACATTGGCATCACTTGGCAAACATTAAAAAGGTGAGTAACCAGTTTGCCAGCTCAGAGAATAAAATTACTGAACTTTGCTAATCAACTGACAAAGAAACAGTTGGTGTCAGCATGCTGACGAGCACTGTCAGCTTCCACTACTGCAACTTATCCAGCGAAGCAAATAAGTACTGTAGAACCTCGTCGATTATTTTTTTTCAATTGCGGGAAAAAAAGTATTATTCGGAAAAACGTATGATCCAAACCGCCTGATTTAGAGAACTGTAACTACTGAATGAGGTAAAAAGACATTGACAATTTCACTTTATAAAAATTCCGGTTGGCATTTCTTGGCACAAGAGCTGGACAGATCCTATTCCAGAACTCGCCGAATGCATTCGCGCTTTTTTTAGCACGGAAGAAAATTCATAACGCATTCGGTTCGTGGATGGCAGTGACAGAAGTAGCCAAATTTTCTTCCTTGTCTTTTCTGAATGCTTCGCCCCTTTGCTCCCAAGTAATGTGGGAAAGCCACCGCGGCAACTGATTGTCGCACTCTTTGTGCTTTTTAAGCTGCATTCCCCAGACCCGGCCCGTTCGTGCATACCGTAAGCGCATCGCTGTAGTTCGTAGAAGCTTCGCCTCCTTTCCCTTATGCACCGTGAAGAAACCTCAGCCTTTCTCCTCTTTATATCGAGTCCCCGCAGAAACGGCCGTCGCGAATGCTAGTGCAGAGATTTCATTTTTTGTTCTTGATGGTGATGGTACATCACCTCGTTGCATCGAGGAACTGCACAGAAGCCACCCCGGCAAGTGACTGAATGTTGCAAAAAACATGTCGCGTGCACTCTCGTTCGGCCCATTAGCATGTTTGCACATGTGCGGTTTGTCAATCAACTTATTATATACGTCTTCAATTTGTTGAAGTTTTAAATGTAGTAGTTGGGAAATCGTGTTTTCCGCGAACGTATTAACCGGGAAAAATATGGTATAACTATGGGACATTTTTAATGTCCACGATTTTGAGCCTACGAACTGGGAAATCGTATGAACTGGGAATGTATCAACGAAGTTCTACTGTAGTTGCCGTAAAAACTCGTGTAAGGACTACACTTTTTTTTTAATTCGGCTGCGAAGTTTGAAGGTGCAGCCCTACACACACAAAAAAAGGCAACACAACCGTATTTTAAAAAAAATTATCCAGTCTAAAACAAGGGGTACAGCCTCTACACAAGATTATACGTAAAACATCACATAACCAGCTTTGGCCGATTAATAGATTGCGATGGTCGCCAACTCTATAGTTTCACAATGTAAAAGGCGCACAGCTGAGCCAGGATAATCATGCTTCTTCAAATGCATTATATTTTTAATAAAAACATTTTGGGTGCACAAAAAAAGACATCGATGCCCCAGTACAAAGACTTTTAAATACAACCTTTGTCCGTAAAGTTCCGAGACTGAGTTCATTTAAAAAGATGCGTTTAACATTGAAATCGTGCAGCACCCCTTTGAAATAGTCTCTCTTGCAGTCTATACACAGCTTCCAATGCTTCTTGAGGTCTTGGAAACAGTTGTAAAACGCTTCATTTGGCAGGGCTGTCAGCTCCTTCGCCGTGGCACTTTGAATGGCCTCCACGCTCACCATCCGGCAACTATTTAGGGCTCTCTTCACACGAGGAAAAAGGAAAAAATCACATGGGGAGAGCTCAGGCGAGTATGGCGGATGGGGAAGTAGAGTAATGTTGCGCTTGGCGAGAAATTTTGTCACGCTGAGAGCAGTGTGCGGCCTTGCGTTATCGTGGAGAAGGCTCCATTGTCCAGCTGCCCATAAGTCAGTGCGACGGCGTAGCAGTGCATCACGCATGTTTGCAGCATGCGGATATAAAACTCCTGATTCACCGTCTGCCCTTGTGGGACGAACTCGTGGTGTATGACACCTCTGGCATCGAAAAAAAAACTATCAGCATAATCTTTGGTTCTGTCTTCTGTCAGGGCACCTTTCTCGATGCCGGAGAGATTGTGGACCGCCATTTGGCGTTCTGCCTCTTTGTTTGAGGATCGTATTGAAAACACCATGTTTCATCTCCAGCAATAATGCTCTCGATGAATGCAGCATCCTTCTCTGCGTCGGAGAGCAAATCAGCGCTCACTGATGTCCGCATGTCCTTCTGGTCTTGCATGAGGGAGTGCGGCACAAGTGTGGCATTCAGCTTTCATTTCCCCCAAGTTCTCATGCAAAATTTGGTGGCATGTTGTCTTACTAATGTCGAGAGCATCTGATAGCATGCGGACTGTAATGGTGTGGTCTTGATGTACGATTTCCCTGATCTGAGCCACGTTTTCATTCAGTGAGGTTTAAGAGCACTCTGCCTTGTGTCGTCTTCCACAGAAGCTCTCCCCGAAACGAACCTCTTGTGCCACTCAAAAACTCGCCCCCACGACAATGTCTCGTTGCCGTAAGCGTCACGAAGGATCTCATACATCTTTGTGGCTGTCTTGCCAAGCTTCAAACAGAATTGCATGTTTACACGCTGTTCGAGGTGGACGTCCATCTCTCCACATTCACTCACAGTAGAATGCGCAGACGGCTTATGAAAACGTATTTTTCTACATGTAGTGCTATCTAGCAGCTACCACAGCAATTAACATAAATAGCTCAGGTTAGCCCGAAAAGATGGCCCTACACATATGCACCAACATTTGTTTTGGGGAATGATTTCTAGAGAAGAAAATAAATCAGCCTCAAAATTTTACGGAAAAAGGTTGTATGAAGCAGGGTAAGGAGCCTGTAATAGAAGACAGCTGTATGCCTACACCAAAGAAAGTGTGAAAAAGAGAAATCCTTGTGCACTTGCTTCCAATTCATATAATCTGAAGGCTTTTTGCCACAGTTACTGTAGTGTTCTGAACTGGAAAGCCCAAAATAAAGTGAAAGTTCTCACTGCCACCTGAATTTTACTTTTACTTATTGTTATTTTAATTTATTAATTTCTCACATTTTTTTTCACCTCTCAATGAGGACAAATTTTCCATGCCGCTCTGCAGTCAAGAGGTTTGGGGGAACCCCTGGCGTAAAAAGAAATATGAAAAACTCACAAACACACCTTGCACAACAGGACAACCACCAAAGTATTTAACAAACAACTCTGCATCCAAGGTTGCAGACATTAGAATCAGCTTGAGGTTGCGAAATTTTGGCAGTAGGTCTCTCAGCACAGTCAGGAGGAAATCGCTAAACCTATCACGCTCATGAACTTCATCCTGGAAAGAATACAGACAAAAGAAAGTCAGCCACCATGATCCTGTGTGTCAAATGGTGTCGCTATTGTAACAAATCAAGAGCGAAGGGAAATTCACAAGTGGTAGCATACCAGATGATTACTATGGGTTTGACGTTTCACTTTAAATAGAAAAAAAAGGATAAAATCATGCCAAGTTCAGTTTTAACCGAACAGGTCAGTAGTCTTGGCAAGCAAGTTATAGCTGGATGGCTGTTGAGTACAAGTTCCGTTAAAAGTTGAAAATTAACTCTGTAGGGAAGCCAGGGTCATGACAAGACAGTGTCATTGTTAGATAAACAATGCAATTATGCAATTGAGGTACTGCTCTGCTTGCTCATGTGACTGCAGACCGAGAAGCAACAACTCCTCGCCACCTGCTAGCTAACATCACCCGCTTGGAGAAGTTAGTCGGTTAAGTAGGTTTATCAACTGCGTGGGTACTGACACAAAACTGTGCATGGGCGTCACAAAGAAGCATCATGTTTTAGCTACCAAGACAATGCAATGGCAGTTCCATCACTGCCATACACATGCAGACAATGTGATGCCCTGCACTCTCACTCAATCCAGCACAAAAACCCAAAGATAACATGTCAACCTAGTTCTTAGAAATAAACCTTTACTTGTTTTTTGTCTGCCTGCTATCTCATTTTAACTTGCATTACTTTTTTAATTATGATAGCAATTCCTTCTACAAGCACAGCTCAAAGTGCTACCATCTGCACATTACTTAATAGTGAATAAGCTGTTCATGCAGGCATGAATGCCAATATAGACCATGTGATTTTTGATCACACAGGATTTCCACATTAAATTGTTAAATCATCAGAAAAAGTCAGTGATTCATTAATAAAAGATAATATCTGACGAAAAAAAACAACAACAAAACTTGCATTCCCAAAAGGAACCCCCGAAAAAAAAAAAGCCACCGAATGTTCAAAAAATAAAAACCGAAAAACCCAACTCCTTAATACTGACCCACATAACCATTTAACTGCATTAGGTGAAGAATGAGTACTAGAACGAAAACGTACACACTAAAGAAGGGCAAAAACATATCAAGGGAAGAGAAAAAGGATGTGAATGACATCAATGTTAATCTACACTGCAACATATAACAAAACTCAGAACAGTCAGTAAGCTTGCCGAAATCTAGATGAGCAGAGAAAAACAGACGTGAACTATAATCATAACCAAGAAAACAGGGACGAATAGAGGAATCATAATGCTCACCACAATAACATGGGTGATAGTTGTCATTGCAGAGTCACTGCCCATGAGCGTACGCAGAAGAATGCCATTGGTGCACACAGTCAACAAAGTCTTAGGTGACACTCTAAAAAAAAAAAAAAAAGAGAGAGAAGAAGAAAAAGACTGGTTTATTACTGTAATTACGCAGCCAAAAACAATAAAATGATACTAACTGCTCTTTGACCCATTTAGCAAGAGTGGCAAAAAACTTAAGTAGCTTAATGAGAATGCTTTAATAACTATCCTGTCCCCCTAATACTAGGCTTGTGTCGCTACACCAATTCTCCGTCTTTCATGCTAGATCAATACAAGAATGCAAGCCCAATTCAATGCTGTTCATTTCAATGTCCACTAATCAATAGGGATGAAATACACAAACAATTTGTCAGTGAGAGTTTGGTACAAGTCAGAGAAACCCAAAAACCTAATACAGAGAAAAATGAAAGCAAGCATTATGTAACAAAAAGGGTCCATAAAAGGTGCTAGGCCACTGAATCTCTCTCTCTGCTAATGCTTTTTCTTTTCTTGTCTATACCTGGTCCGAGAACTTCACCAATTAAAAAATTATCCCAATGGCTCACCTCGCACCTGCCTAACCAGCTGTCAGAAATGTCGTGCATAACACCTTTAAAATCAGGGCCCCACTCAAGTGATTTCCAGCTGCAGGCACTGCCTCTAAACAGTGCCAGCAAATGACCCAATTCCCCTGTCCCACGCAAAAGCTGAAATGATATATAAAAACCTGTTCTCCAGACGTATCTGGAAGCCCACGGTGTGGCCCAAGTTTTCATTCCGCTCAGTAGCAATGCGCTCAGCTACAGCCACAGCAGCCAGCCGTCGCGGCTCAGTGCAGACAATACGGCAAGGCTGGCCTAAGCTGCAGTGCTGTTCCAGCAGGTACTGTGGCACCTGAAGACAGGGTAATAAATAAGCATAAGAATGCTGCATAGAGTCCAAGCAACATATGTCGAGACTTGTGCAACCAGACGTTGCAATTGAAATGGCCACACAGGAGCACAAGGAATTGGTTAGATTTCCTTGGCCCTTTCGCTGAATCTGGCATGTCCAGCCAAAAAAGCACAGAAAGCACATAAGGTGGGCTCCAATCACCAAGGCGATGAGCAAAATGACCACTATTGCCAAAGTCAGAAAAAACTGAATGTTTTGGACAATCAATAACACAACCAAGACAGAAATATTTGCTAGTGGTTTAACATTGCTAACCACGAAATATTGTGCGAAAGCAGGTTACTGCAGGTGGACATCAATGCCATGTACCTGAAAGCATGATTGAAACAGCGTTTCCTTTCGTTCTGTTACTTGCGCATAGAAGGAATTTGATAAAAACGGCGACGTGCAATGCACAGCGCGAGAGTGTGTTGCAGTTTATGAGGGAACAGACATTACCGTCAGGTGCACCACGTGCAGATATAATTACTTACAGAAGTGAAATGAACACAGTAAGGTCCCAAGCGAACAGGGCTTTCCCCTTTCCCGCCCAAAGTGACAGACATTTCAGACCTGCAGTCAGCGATTGCATTCTGTAAGCAGCGGATTCTGTGATCTGTCAGACCAAAAATTAAACCACAGAGACATTTACTAAACAAAACGTTTTCTTAAATTGCTAGTCGTAATCACGCTTGTAAAGAACAAAGGCAAGGCTGCTGAAACGGTGCCGGATATTTACACGTGGCAACCTGCTCAACATGCGATAAGGCTGTCCTCACACTATCTTTTTCTCCAAAGGTTGTTGAAGGACCTGGCCAAAGGAGAAGAAAACCAAACATAGAGGTTTCCTCAGCTTCAAACGTAAGTTCACTGCATTCCATCTTGGTAACGTGGTTATAGTATCTGAGGTTCACGTGCTAAAGCAACATATTGGCTATGGAGAGGAGTGGTAGTGGGGGTTAGGAACCCTGACCCAAGGATTTTTTTATTTACTGGTAGATTTTGATGAAAGTTGCAGTCTTTATGTACATTTTTGTACTGATTTCAAATATACACTTACTTTTTCTATAAGTCACCTGGTTCTGAAGATTTTGAAGATACTGAAGATGTACCTATCAAAATAATCTACAACATACAGAGAGTGCAGTCAGGAGGAATGAATGCCCTGGACCAATTTTAAAGAAACTTAAAGCATGTCAAACATTTGGACAAAAAAAGGCCATCTGGGTGCTCAAGAAAAAATACAATTTTAAAAATTTCCCTGGCAAATACCAGAACGTTAATATTTTTGCACTCTGCATAAATTTTTCATTGTGGGGAAGAAAGAATCATAGTGATAGCATGAGTGGAACCAGAGATATTGCAGCTCCAAAGCAGCAAGGTTGTTAATTTTGTGGTTCTGAGAAAATTAAAAACATTTTATTCAAACAAAAGTAATACAAAGCTGCCGAAAGCAAACAATATGCCCCAGGAGCATAATCTGGGTGCATTGAGTCCTTGTGGTTTTGTTTAACGCCCTTCAACAAATGCGAATTTTCAAGTTTCTTGCTGAACATGCGGCTCCGGCGGGAGTCTTCCTCCATTGCCCTCTTCAGGCCGGTTGTTGGAGCATTTGTGTTCAGTTCGCCCAATATCGCAGCTGCTGCATGCTGGCTTCTTGTACTGAAGCGCAGCACAGCCTCAGCAACAGCTGCTTCAATGGCAAACAGTGAAGAGTGCCGCTCTTTGTGTACCAGGTTCCAGATTACTGAGTGGAACTTCTCATTAGAGTTGTGGGTTTTTCCACGAGAACACCTTTCCAAAAGTTTCTGTTCTGAAAGCCATTGATAGACCGGTAGTAGTGCACTTGCTACATCTTTTGGCAGGTTGTAGTTGTGCTCAGGAGCTGGCTCCCCTTTTGTAGTAGCAGCATTGTGTCGGCACCACAACTCTCTGCCAGCTGGGCATAGTGAATGGTTAGGCAGCTCGTTTGATGACATGACATGATAATAAGTGGCCATCACAGCCTTCTTCATACTGTCAACGTCCTCCTTGTGTGACTTGAGAGCACGCCCGTAACAGGTGCTCAACTTGGTGATCAAGTTGGCCATCAGCTTTCCTTTCCCTCCTAGGCTTCGCCATTTTCAGTTTTGTGCTTGTGCACCAGGTTCCGCAGTGCAGTTCCCAACCTTCTTCTTTACATGATTTACACAATCTTCTTTTTGGACAGGCACAAAACCATAAACCTTTGCCTGGTTTATGGCACCAAAAGTGCGGCTGTCTCCATCACAGAGGACAGCTGTGTAGCGGAGGTTGTGGCACTCAACACGTCTTTGAAATAAAATGGGGCCTGCTTCCACCTCCATCTGCCCCGATTTGCAGTAAGTGTTCTTTTGACATTGGTGATCTCTTTTCCAGTCATTATATTCGTACGTGTCAGGCTTGGGATTAACTTCACAGCCTAAGCAAAAGTTGCTCAGCACGACGTAATCAACACATACCCAGTGAACAACTCAATGACCGCTCCGAAGCCGATATGTGACGAGTGGCCCCGCGTCATCCAAGTGTCGTCGAAGAATACGCCAATATTGTTCCGATGGCCAAAACACAATTCCTCGAACAGCGTCACCACCTGAAGCACGCTTTGCTCCATCGCGGTCTTGGTCGCTCGCATGGCAGCGGGCTTTAGCGTGTTTTTCAAGTGACGTTAGAATGTTTTTTTGTGCATGACTTGACCAGACAACCCCACGGCCGCAAATATTTCATTCATGGCTGTTTGGCCGTTGCCAGTTGACAGCACTGCTCTGCCCACGAGAATGTTTATCTCGAAAAGATTGCACCGCTTCGTGTTCTCAACCCTCCGAGAGCTCCACTCTGATGCAATCTCGCCGCAGTTTGTGGACACCAGCATCAGGCTTAGTAGCGAGGAGGCCGTAGTCGTGATCTCCCTGCACTACCTCCACAGAACCGCAGCATGTTTTGCATGCCACAGCACTGGCAAGCAAATTCAGAACGGAGAGATCCACCACAACATAATCGGTAGCCGACGCTTCCGTGCTACTTCTCTCAAAACATTTGGTTTTCCTTTGTGTGGCTGGTGTTAATTCCAGCTTTCCAAGTGCAGCTCTTTTGCGAGCACTCACTTCTTGCAGGTCGCTGACCATAACGTGCGCCATGTGAATTCTTAGGCGACCGGAGTCCCCGCAAAGAGATGAAGAGACGCAGTTTCCCAGGCAATCCAAGAGAGGCGGCGAAGCGTTGTTTTCCGGCGATGATGCAGCATCCACAGTAGATTGCCGGGCATCCACTACGCGCTGCGATGGCGTTGATTCATCTGTGTGCCTTTTGGTCCTCTTTCGCTTCCGTCCGTAGCGACTGACAGAACGGAACTTTGTTGGACCTCCAGGCATGGCGAGATGTGCGCCGATGATCCTCAACAAAATGGCACCTCCCGCGGCTGCCCGCTCCATTCAAGCCAATCGCAACCAGCCATATTGGTCACGTGCCTCAACTTGCCAATGCACGCTGCCTGTTCTGTTTGTGGTCTTTTTTTCTCAGACCACAGCAACCTCAGTGTTGCTGCTTGACGAAAAAAAAAAGCGCGAAGTGCGAACTTTCGAACGAGACCAAAATGGTGCCGCTGGACTGCATCGTTTTTGAGTTACGAGCGGCAGAAAACAGGTACAATCTGTCCCGAATTTAAAGGGCCGCGCTCACGGACTTTGTTCTTTAGATCCATATAGCGCAAGAAATACGCGTTATTTTTGCATCAAAATTTATGGACATGTGCGGAAGTGCGCCAGGATCCCGAAAATGGCGAGATTGCAAATTCGGTTTTTGGGCCGATTTTTAATCCCAAAGACCCTGGTCTCCCCTGTAAGGTTTCTGGCGACAGCCGGTGGTCTGATTCAGCTGGGTATTCGGCCAGGACACCTGCAGCCGGGGTCCCTGCACGGCGATAGGCATCTTGATTCTTCCCACGGCCGGTCCTCGAGAGGTTTATTGGATTCGAGACGGAGGATTCCACTGCCGTTTGTAAACCTTGTTCGCGGAAGATCGTGCGGCCCGGAGGCAGTTAGCGACCGCCAGAACCGAGCAGGGGGTGACTCACCCCTTCAACTATGCCTGCTCGCCGGCGCCTCGCCCATTCGGACTTCCCGGAAGACGTGTCCGGCTGGAGCGTGAGAACTGTCGTTCAGACGCGAAGACACGCTCTCTCTGGTGGGGGCGATTGTCCAGCGGCACCCTCTTTCTCCGGCGAGGCATGTGACGGGGGCGTGTCCCTGTGTCCCTGTGAGTGTGTGTGTGTGTGTGTGTGTGTGTGTGTGTGTGTGTGTGTGTGTGTGTGTGTGTGTGTGCGCGTGCGTACGACAACGCAAGTTAGGCCACACCCAACCTGGCGAAGACTTCCTCAAACCTGGGGAATCCTGGGGACCGGACCCTTTTTAAACCGGACGACGAGTGCCGAGAGAGAGAATCCTCGATCATCCTCAGATCTTCTCAGATCCTCCGACCTTCCCCCATCACCCTCCAATGGGTTCCAAAATCTTGTAAATAATGTAAAATAAACCCCCTGTAGAGTTTCCTTCATAACCAAGTCCGACAACGTCATTCGGAGAAGGGACCTGCGGCGCTGAAAGGGTCAGCTCACTCAAGGACCCCTCGTCCCCAACACCCCCTAACACTAGGTGTGATTGGCTACGACGTAGTGCTCTCGTGCAGTGGCCAGCGAAACTGATATGCTCGCAGCGCAGTGGATTCAAAACCCAGTCGCGCCAATATTTATTTTATTTCTCCAGGTTGGCCAAGGACGCCCTCTAAGTCTCGTTTATTTCTTGAAATTTTCCGAATTACGTTACTAACTTCATAGGCTTCATCACACAGTGGCATTTTCCAAGTAAAGAGGCCAATAGTGCTTTCACACTAAAATGAACACGCACGCACGCGTGCACGACACACACACACACGCGCGCCCGCGCACATGCACAACACAGCACAACACATGCACACAGCAGAAAGGGGCCTGCTGTGTATCGGCGCTACTGCAAAGACACAGCCACCTAGATCTTTCATCCGCCTTAGCAAACTTAGGTCATTGCCCACACCTAATTTGCGGTACCCTTTTGTGAACAGTGGGCGCCTTCACGGAGTGCATGCTGTGGAAACTGATTACTGTCCTAGGTCAACAGAGGCAAAGAAAAATCTTTTGTGGATAGAGGAATAAATTTTTGCAGAAGCTCAGGAAGTGGCCAGAGGTGGGCCGCAGCTTACAATCAGCAGTCCACTGAAAAGATGAGCATTCACAAGCAACAGACTCACCTGGGTGGTCTTGCCACAACCAGTCTCTCCAGTGACTATCGTCACCTGGTTCTGAGCAATGGTGGCTATCAGCTTCTGGCGACTCTGCCAGATGGGCAGCTGCTGCCGCTGGGCTTCTAATGGGCTTTCGCAACTTGGCGGGATCTGGGGGATGCCACAGTTGAGCCGTGCCGTCGTGCGGTTCACATCTCGCACTGTGTTTGCACAGATGCCACAATACAGTCACACGGGTGTCCAACTGAACTAAATTCCAGACGGCAAGCAGCTTTAGCCTGGCTACAAAAATACCGACTTTCTAAGAGCTCTACGCTATTTTAATTGTGCAAAAAAGCACAATTCACAAAACCCGAGCCAAGGCTGCCTAACATAATGATAGCACAGCAAGAAACACCAGTGTACCTGAAGTAGCATGAAACCATGTGCATGACCTTGCTGCAATCATTATGTTTAGTGCAGTGCAGTAACCCAATTACTATGCTTCCAAAGGTGCCAATGGTTCCCTGAAGAGCTGGCAGTGATGTCATACAAACAAAAAAACAAGAAAGTGACAGCCTTTTCAGATTGACTGCAAATTATGCTGCAGTTGAATCAGAAGCACAAAAGTGCGAACTTTAATTTTAGTCTATTTGGGTTATTAAACGAAAGATTCAATTCTTCCTATGCCACTAGGCATATTTGCCTAGCCACAACAGTAGCCCTGACTGCCCAGTTCCCAGTCTGCCCAGCATTACCCAAATGCCTTCTTTTACAAAAGAGATAAACCACTGCTGTCATAAATGTAAATAACTTGGACAATGTCGATGCCACTTGCCTTCTTGGCCAATAAGCCGTTCCCTTTCAGTGGGAGGGAGGAGCTCTTGGCGTTCATGAGTGTTGACTGGAAACTTCTGCAGAAGCATTAGGGCAAATTGGCACGACAGAGGCCCCATGCTGAAGCCTGCATCAGCCTGAACTATAGTGGAGCCCGCTTTCTTATATGCAGTCAGGAAGCGATTCGATCCTTTCCTGTGCAAAAATAAACAACAGCAAGTGTGATCATGCTAGAAACCAACACAGCTAAAAGTAGGCAGGCAGAGCCAACCTTGATGCTTTATGATAAGTGTGAGGTGGAAGAAAGCCAAATTTTCTTGCCTAACCCATGCAGCCTAGAATCCGATGGTTCCCTCTGCACTTGTCAGTGCAACCTATGCAGTGCACCTGTGACTTGCAATGCTTTGCATTAAGGTAGTTTGGCTTTTGTATGCACAGTAGTATGAACAGCAACAATGGCCAATTCATGTGAACTGACGTGCAGTCTCATGGTGCAAAATAAACATTTATTAATGAAGCTTCATGACAGCATGTCATGCGTTCTGGTTTTGGGCAAATCTCTACATTCCTTTCTTCATCTGTGATGTTGTGCCCAGTCATATCATTGGTATCTTAATTTCCAACACAGTTCCACCATGTGTTCAAGTGAGCTGTCATCCCATTTACCAGGCAGCGAGCAACTTTTTAAAGCGTCCGATTTGCAGTGCACTCGTTTGATGGTCTCTCTATACCTTGTGTCCAAGATACTCTGGTTCGCTGACATTGAAATACACAAGGTCAGCTGCCTGGCTTGCAATAAATGCCTTTGCTGGCTACTGTGCAACCAAGGCACGTTAAGGCTTAAGATGTATGCTAAGCTAGGAATTACAGCTATAAACTACTAAAACTTGAAAACTACTAAAAGCCTTAGGCACCCTAAAAAAACTATGCTAAACACTGCCAACAAACAAGGCATGCATGCAGGGTGCTATTTGTAAACAACATTGCTATTATCAGGCATGTAGACGCATTCAACTCTATGAGACTAAGCCAGCCAAAGATATGCGGAATTATTTCTGTTCTCAGCTTTAACTGCAAAAGTTATTTTTAAGACACTGAAGCACAATGCAAAGACTAGAATAAAAACAAAGCCTATAGCTCCCTTTCCTTTTCAGCTCTGCTGCATTTTCTAGCAACATTAAATAAAAAGAAAGTGGGGGTTTAAAGCCCCGAAGTGAGACATGGGCTATGAGGGACGCCGTAGAGTAGGGCTCCAAATTATTTTACAACAAATAGGATTCTCTGATGTGCGCTGATACTGCACGCCACATGGGCACCTTTTGCGTTCTGCCACCATCGAAATGCGGCAGATGTGGCTGGAACTGAACCCAGGTCCACTGGCTCAGTAGCCGACCGAGAGTTGTAACCACTGAGGCACCGTGGTGGGTTCTAGCAACATCAGCAACATGGGCACCACAAGACCTTTCTGCAGCAAAACTGTGGCCTAACGCATGCAATGAAAGCAGCAAACAAGGCTTAGAATAAAGCCGTTAGACTTTCCCGCCATGGTGGCTCAGTAGTTCGGTTTATGGGCGTTTAATGTCCCAAAGCAATTCAGGCTATGAAGAACGACGTAGTGAGGGGCTCTGGAAATTTCAACCACCTGGAGTTCTTTTAATGTGCACTAACATCGCACAGTACACGGGCCTCTAGAATTTCGCCTCCATCGAAATTTGACCACCGCGGCCAAGATCGAACCCGCTTTCGGGTCAGCAGGAAAGCACCATAACCAGTGAGCCAACACGGCGGCTTACAGTGGCTCAGTAGTTAGGATGCTCGGCTACCGAGCTGGAGGGCCCAGGTTCAACCCTGACCGCAGCGGCTGCATTTCAAAAAGAGGCAAAACATAAAGGACACATTCTAAAGCACGCAATTCTACAATTGCTTCGTCTCCGAGCCTGTATCACATGGCTGCTATTTTTACTAAAATTACTGCCTGTCCAGGACTTTCTTTGCTGGCCTTCTCGTATTCTGAATATAAACATCAGCTAAAGCACACGAACATGCAAATCTACGGCTCTTGCTGTAAATTGACAACATTAGTCTTCCTGAAGTTAACAGCGCAGAAAGTAGATTTAGACACGAGACAAAGACATAACAAAGGCTGACATGTGTCTTTGTCTCATGTACCAAGCTCTTAACTTCAGGATAGAAAGATGCCCAAGCTTCTGTTCCCATTAGTATCGTTCCCAGGCATGAAAAATGAAGCTACAAGACCGGACAAGAATTGAGAGAGAGAAAAAAAATGTTGTTTATAATGAAAGAGAATTTAGTCGACGTTGAAACAGTGTTGACATGGTATTCTGTGCTGGGAAGGAGTTTCAGGAGAGCGAGGCCGAAAGAGAAGGATGCAGAAAATAATAAAGAAAAATAATTAACGGAATAAAAGCATGCGGTCATTGAGCTGAGGTGAACATACATCAAATGGGAATGCAGAAAAGTTTTAAAATTAGCGGATAAGTTCAATGTCCTGCAGATGGGCACACAAAAAGTTCAGTGCACGGCGAGTACATATCAAGGAAGGTGCAAGAACTGAACGCTTACTGACATGGTAGGTCTCCTCGATTTGGCTGCACTTTCTGCACCAGTTCAGGAAGTGCGGCACTCTCGCCCTCGATTTGGCAGTGCAGCTAGTGCCACCTGCACTTCGGCACTCGATTTGGCCTCGTGCTGCACGAGTTCTTCTGCACTCCTGCACTAGCCTCCCGGCGAGTTCTCTTCTCGTGCAAGTAGTGCAAGGTGCTTGGCGCGCTCCTAGCAGACGGCTCCGCGCCCATGCTTGTTTTGTGAGCGGCGTTGAGACCATGCTAGAGAGGGCCGCGTACCCGTGAAAGACGCGGCATCTGCGCCGGGCCCTCACCAAACAGCTGAAATGACAGTGCGCGTATACGTGTGTGTATGCGCGTGTCTGTGCACGCGCGTAAGCGACTGGCTGGCATGGCGCACGTACGAAAGTACGTACTGCGTATGGGTCCGCATTATTCTGTCCAGCCTCGCACGTTGCTTACACCATTTCTCTTTTGTGTGCAATTATTATTATAGACGCAGCACGATGGAGCGCTTCCATAAGAGGCAGATTGTGAGATGTTTTATAATACGTGGGCGATCGCAACGTTTGTGGCTCGCTGCGACATCAGTACCTCCGCTTACGACAGCGACTGGGCTTGAGGTCGCCGTCAGCCCACACCTTCGCCTGCCACTTAGCCTCTGACAGTCACGTCGCCGTCACCGTGCGCCGAAAGTGAACGTGATTGAGTTCAAATATAGATCAGGCAACTCTTGGCGGACAACCGTAGTCACTTTTCGATAGGACGGAAGCAGCCTGAATCACGCGCATGGACTGTAAAAGATCGTCTCGAGCGGTAGTCTGAATAACCTGTCTAATTAATTGTTGCCTCTTCCAAGTACCCGTTGAATCAGTGACGGTCGACCGGCCTGCGCCCCTTTAAACAACGCAACGGAATGAACGGTGTCAAATTCTTCACCACTTTTGGAATTAACAAAGTTCATAGCCGCTCCACGAGATGTGCCACATGGAGAAAATACACAGCGTGCAATGCAGCTAGCACAATCTCGCGCATATGTGAGAACACGCGACAAACACCAACACGTATGTACAGTACTCACGGATTGAAATAGGACATTCGGAGCGCGTGGCCGTCGCTTCATGGAGCGCCGCCCGTAGACGCTCATGGAACCAAGGTGGTGCATTGTGGTATGGCGCGAGAGGGAGAACATCTACAAAGCAGAATTGTTCCTTCCAGTAGCCAATGAGCCGGCCTGTGGCTTACCACATGCCTGCGTGGCACTGCAAGGCTAGCGCTCCGAATGTCCTATTTCAATCCGTGAGTACTGTACATGGCCGCAGCAGACGAAAGTTTCTGCACTTTTGCAGTCGATTTGGCCGCTGCACCGACAGCACTAGTGTCGGGCTACACTCGCGACGCAAGAACTGGCACTGCACTGACACGGCACTTTTGTGAACTAGTGCGGAAAGTGCAGCCAAACCGAGGAGACCTGGTATTGCGCAATGCCAGGCGATAGAGCGGTACAAAAATCGCGAAGCGCCATTGTGCAAAGGAGGTAAGCGCGCGAGGCACAGGAAGATTGAAAGACACGAAGCCGGCGATGCTGCAGCCTCGATTATTCAAATTAGCCTCTGTTTCAAGGAGGCATGAAAACAGCACAGAAAAAAAAAACTATAGGTAAGTAACCACAGAGCTCAGCAAATCGAAATGTCAAGATATTGAAATAAGAAACAATCACTTTTACCCTCTGCTTTTCGACTTGAGTCCCAGTGACTGGCAGTACCTATGTACAAAGGCCCGCTCCTCAGCCGTGAATGACGAGGGAAATTCATATTCTGCAAAAGAAAAGTTTTTTGCTCGATCAGAACGATAAGGGCGCCCCAAAGAACGAGCGCTCGCGTCAACGGCTGTCATGCGTAACGCATAGGTTTTTCCGACGACAAACCTTTCTGCTCCTCAGTCTCACGGAATTTTTGAAGTGCAGTTGTGACCGCAATCCGAAATGCTTCGCCTACAGCAACGTTCCTTCGGTTCTTTCGGGTCATTTTTGACACCTTCGAGGTTTCAGCAGCTGACTACACACTCAAACATGATGCGGGCTGCGGACGGACGCGGACGCTCCAGTCGTTGCTCCACACTACTAGCCTTCTAGAAAACTGAACTCCACACTCTGCCAAGTCAAGCCGTACCAAAATAGCCGAAGTTAAAAAAAAGTTTAAAAGTGGCAAAAAGTTGTATAAATTTTCTAGAAAACTACTGTTTTTCAGGACACGTATTTTTTTATTTATTTGACATTAACAACTGCATAAACTTTGGACGCTTTGAATTTCATAGTGCGTGGAGTTCGTTCACCCCATGGGGCCATGGCACGGTGTTTACACATTTAGACCACTGCTTTTAGCTCAAATACACCACAAGTTCATTGGAAATTTTTTCGAGCATTCCCAAATTTAGAGCGCTAACATTACTACGCACATGCCACAATAGTAATCATTTGCGCTTGTGCTGTGATCGGTCAAAATCGTGGTTGAAATCGACATCAGCGGGTAACATGGCTATCCTGAGGTCGGTAGCTGTAAGCGCATTAAGGTTGCAACAGTTTCACGGACAAAATTGTCTCAAAGTTTGTGCTAGTGCCACTGCCGCATGTGTCCATGTAGCCGGCCTCTCCTACCAATGTGCCTGGGCATCGCAGCCGCATTCACTTTCGGTGCCGTTGGGTGCAGGTGGAGCTCGGCAGAGATATCCGGCACCACCGTTATGTGTACGGCCGGTCCGCCGGTGTTCCTCACGAAGCGACAGCGGCTTCGACCTGATGAAGAATTCGTACATAGTGTGGCCGAGCCTAATACTGACAATCAAGAACTGGTTGCAGACAGTGTTTATCATCAAGCCCTACTTAGATGCGACGTACAGCCAGCGTGAATTCCTTGACGGTGCCAAGCAGGTGACGTCCTATTGCTGTGCATTGATTGCACCGCTTGTTGTTAGGAATTGTGCACACTGAAGGGACCATTGTGTTCCCTTGTGTCCCGTCACAGGTGCCCAATATCGTTTGTGTTTTTAGGCACTGACCTATGTTTCGGTTCTGATGGCCAATGGAGACTTCAAGGCCATGGAAGGCTTGGCCACAAACGATGTAAGTGCGAGACACACGCATACGTTTTCCAATGTTACGGGCATCTACGCGCTCTTCACCTTATATGCCTCGGTTGTAACTTGTGCCGACTGGTCTTGTAGGTATACACCGAAGCAGCCCATTTCTTGACAATACGCCCACAGTGCTTTTTGAGTCTAGACAGGATTGTTTGTTCCCCCGTACTAAACAGCCTTTCTGTGCAGGTGGTATCTGCTGCCCAGAGCAACTGCTGCACGCTGAGCGTTGAACAACGCAAAAAGCTGACCGTCGACCTGTCAGATATATACTTCTGCTTCTTGTACCAGATCGGTATTATCATGGATGACAGTAAGTTCTTGTAGGGAAGGTTTCACATGGCGTCATACAGTGTTCGTAAAAAAAAAAAAATGTATGAGAAGTGTTCCTTCCCTTTTACAAATCAGAGTTGGTTTTGATTTACAGACAGCGACCAGCGATTTGTGGAAGCCACTGTTGTCTACCACTATGTGCCTGGTCTGGAAGAGCTACGACGAAATGCAGCAGTCATGAACGAAACAGTGCAGCAACTTCAAGACAAGGTTCACGTTGCAAATTACAGGTGCTTTTATTCACTAGTTTCCTCCAGTGTTTGTAGCAGAGCTAAGCACTATTACAGTTCCGGTTCTTGCTCCTTTTATTTCCTTTTCACTATTGCCGCTGTGGATGATACTCTGGATGCTGAGCTGTTGGGATGCTGCTGCGTGTGTTATTGCTTTACTAGAAAAATAAGTCCCGTTTGTGGGCTCTGTGGGTACTGGTAACTGAGCAGGCTTTAATGATAGGTAAAATTCAAACAAAAATGCATTTTCTCATAAACCCTGAATTGCGGCTGTTAAGAAGTAGTGTGCATATTTAATAGTAATGCAATATTTAATGAAATCGTAGTTTTGTTTTTCCCCTATATATACCACGTTAGCAAGAAGTTTTTCATTGCAGTGTTTGAAACACAAAATTTAGGCATTGTTCGTTGGCACAGTAATTTCCAATAATTTTGCACTCAGATTTTAGATACCATTATGGCTCTGTTAATGACCAGATTTTTAATTTTCTTATGTGCATTAATGTTTTCAGTTCCATTAATAGGTCCGAATCACCCAAAGAATTAGTAGTGCAAAAGCTGCAATGGATTGCTTGCCCGGACCCTCTTTTCCCTCATGTTTGCTACTCTATTCTGCAGTTACTGATTTTTTTTTTGCCTAGTGTATAAGATACAAAGCGTAGTAAATTGTTGTAGGTTAATGCCTTTCTTACTTTAGAAATTGCATCCTCTCATGGCATGGTGCCGCACAGCATTGAAGATATTGAATCTGTAAACCTTACAGTAACAATTTGACGACATTGACTTGGGGCTTGGCATGTTGAGAATCTCATCCCTGCTAGTGTTAGAAAGCAGTAGCTAACAACATGTATTCGAAATGTGTGCTACAAAAAAAGAACTGTTCTGCTCCCCTCCTCAGAGTAGATTAACGACACCACAGCTTCAGTGTGGCACAATGTTTGATACCATCTGTTAAGAGTCTGTCATACTTAGGCAGTATTCCAATGCGACAGAAACACACAGGCAGAAACGTGTTCTCTTGAACCTGTAGTTCATATAGAAGGCGCTTTTTGAAGGGGTACCCTATACTAGGTGTGTCACCGAAGGTGCTCTGCAATTTTTAAATACATAAAGGCTGTTAGGATTCGAAGAACGCTTTTTTCAACATAGCATTTTCAGCGGTATAGCACATCAGAATACACCTAAGATGTGCTAACTAGTAGGCTGGTTAACTGTTTAACCATTACTGTTAGTTGCCTTGTTGAGAGGAGTGTAGCCCACCGTAAGCAATATCTAGCTTTTAGAATTTCAAAAATGCAGTTACCTTCAGTGCTGTGCCCAACAAATTTTACCTACACCGTGCCAAAATACATGTGCTTCCGAAAAGCTTGGAGGCAAAGCAACCACTGCAGTGCACGTAACTCGTCAAAATAGCCAAAATTTGCTAGGCCACAGTGACGAGGGCAACAGAGTTTCTGAAATTCTAAAAGCTGATATGAATATTATTTACAGCAGGCTACACACTCAGTAAAGAAGACTAACAGTAATAGTTAAATTGCTCATTGTTCAGTATTAGTTAACCAGCCTACTAGTCAGCAAGTCTTAGCTGTATATTCCGATGCACTACACCACTGGGCAATGCTATGCCGAATAAAGCGCTTTTCTAACTGAAAAAGCCCATTTTTAAAATCTGCAAAACATCTTAGGTGAAACACCTGGTATATGGTGCAGTGTTCTCGCCCCTTAATAGCAGCAGTGTGTGGAAGCCTATTTTTGTTTTCGGCTATTGCATACCCTGCATCTGAATGAAATATTACATTCAGACCTAAAAAAAAAATCATGCACGTTTTCTTTGAAACACAGGGCTGTCTTAAATGTTTATTTGGCTGAAAATGGTACATTTCTTTTGCACCATAGCACATAGTCAATGGGCTGACATTGTCATAAACTAGACAAATGGGACTGAATTTGTTAGTACTAGTTCATGGCTGTGAATGAAGTGAGAAGTGCACACACAAAGGCACTCTTTCCTGACGAATGTCACTTCCTGCCGATTCACAGCTGGTTTCTTCCCAAGAATGCAGTGTAGTTGCCTTGCTGTGAAAGTGTGTGCGTGCACGCGTGGGGGGGGGGGTGAGGTGGTGCACAGAACCTGTGTTGCAGGCCAGTGTGTAAGATGCTGGTGCTTGCAAAAAAAAACATCCTTTAATTCAACAAAAACCTGATATGTCGTCTTTTTTGTCCATATTACAGTTGGCTGCTACACATTTAATCTTTCTTTCCAGGTTCATTCGTGACTACACGAAAGGCATGGAGAGTGACTGGACTATCAACCAGTTAAACCATTTCAAATTGTCGTCAGTAGCATGATTATTTGTGAAACTGCCGCCACGAGTTTTTTGGGTTCATTGCTAAGATCTAAAAATTAGATTAATGGTTCTTAGCCGGTTAGCATGATATACATTGCTGGCATTAAAATTGTGCGCCTGCTACTGAAATATGTTTTTGTGCATTTCATGAAATTATATGGCCAGATGTATTTCCGAAGCCCTGTCTCATGACAGCGGACAGGTATTGCCTTTGGGAATACACTTTCCCTTAGAACTGCTAACATTGCGTAAAAAGGCAGTGCAAGAAAAACAAGGCAACTGAATTCTCACTAAACATTTATTTTGTAAGAAATTCCTAAACGAAAAACAACATGACCATCCCACCTGTCTTGGACAGCTAACTGCTGCACACTCATTCTCAGTAAATGAAGCACTGGATTTGGCCATGGTGCACAGGCTTGGCATAATGATTACCAAACAAGAAAATTCATATTTTCCTTGTGTTTCACAAACACTAAGATTGCAGTACACGCTGCCTTGCTGGAAACATTCAGAAACACAGCTGATATGCCAGACCTGAGGCCATGTTTTCAGAGAAGTTAAAAAGGCTGCAATCGCCAACAAAATACTCCTGTGACTTTGAAAACAGTTCCTTGCTAACAAAGCCATTTCACCACGGTCACAACCCAGCACAAATCAGATAAAGGAACACAGAATGGGTACTTAAGCAAACCTGTCGCTCTTTGCTGATGATTCCACCTACACCACAGTTTGAACGCAAGAGGCAGCTATCAAAACTTTTCAACACACTGCTTGACAAGCATGCCATGTCAGAGACTGACCATTTTACATGACCACCTGAGCTGCAAAAACACTCAGCTTAATTGTGATGCAAAACACTGAATGTCCCAGGCTTTAAGCAGCTGCCACTTTTTAAGCGAAATTGGGCCTGAGTATGTCCTTATATGGCAGCAGTCCAACAAGACTGACGACGATGGCAGGTGGTGTAGTGGTAGGTACTGCAATGGTTGCCAACAGCACAATAAAACCGGGGGAACAGAAAATATGGCAGTAGTAAAGGAACTGACCATCACAAACAAGGCAACATGAAAAGTATTCGCAACATCAAATGGAATCCAGAGACAAAACCTATATAAGCCTTAAAAGTGTTGGTATGACAGAGAGGGTTTACTAGTGCAAGGCTAACTAAACTGCACAGCACGTACTAGTGACAGGGCATATTATGGCTCGATCCACTGGCATTGGTGCATGCTACTCAGTGGTCCAGAAAAGCATGCCTCTGCACTTTGCACACGTGGATATGCCTCTTAACAAACAGCCCAATTCAACAACCCACCAGCTTTCCAGCCTTTGAAGAAACAAAAACCATGCACATTAGTAACCAAAGCGTACCAAAACTATTAACCTTCTGAACACCGGACTACAAAGGAATTTCACATCAACATTATTTAAAGGTAAAGTAGTTATCCTTATATCAAAATATTCATTAGACCAGGGTCCTGCTCATGCTTTGCCATCAACATGACAGTTTTTAACGTCTAATTAAAACAAGAGATGACTAGAAAAATTAACGGTGCTATTAACAAACAGTGCTTCTTTTGATGACACAAAACACTCAAGAGTCCTCACTTCCATACTCCAAAACCATGACTGCTAAGAATGTAGCATAAACTGTGATGCCTCACTGTGTTTCACTTGGGCCAAATCCAGCAGCTCTGAACTTATTGCAACAACAAACAAGTACACATATAAATTCACCATGCCCTCTTCCAGCCGAGCTACGCAAGTTGAAACAAGCATAGAGAATGACTGATTGCCTCACACATTTGAAGATTGGTCTGTTTAAAAATGCGAACAAAAGTTGTTCAGAGCCAGTGAGTGTAGATAAATAAACATGACGAAATTGATTTGAATGCAAGAAGGCAGGACGATGTCATCCACGCCTCTAGCCAGCACCAAAGGCTTACCCAGACACTGGCGAAAAAACCGGCCGACTCCACATCAAGCACAGTTGTGGCACACTACTCTGATGCTGCGTGCTTGTTGCACATCTATGGCATCTGGTGTGTGCTGGACACTTGTGTAAACCAAATGTCATCTACCTACTATATACAAAGCCCTCTATGTACAGAACTGCATGCACAAGCAACTATGCAGTGCGGCTGGATCCCAGTGCTGCCAGGAGGCACATGGCAGCAGCGGTGCTGCATATCCCGCTCAGCCGTGGCGGTAGTCCTCCCGGAGCTCTCCTCCCTTGATTTACTCCTAGTGTGCGCAGTGGCTGCCATTACCCGGAAGATGCATTCTCTGTTCGCCAAGTCCGCTCTTCCTGTATCCGCTCGAAGCAGTCAAACATGAACAGGAACTGCAAGCAGAAGCAAGTGGCTCAACACTGTTCATGGCCTTAAACTGCTCCCTTTTTTGTCCGTACTGGACAGACGAAGAAAAAAAAAAAGCTGGGGCACTGACACAGGATGGAAACAATGGCGAATCTCCACCTACCTAGTTATGGGCACTGAAATGATGGGCGTGGATATATAACCTAAACTAGTGAGCGTTTCAGTCGCTCTTATATTACATTTTATACTTACAGTAATTAGAGTCGACGACCAATTTTTCGGACTCTCTAGGGACCGCGAAAACGACCGAAAAATCAGGCAGTCCGGAAAATCAAATTTCACCGAAAAAAATCACGAACTTATTAGCAATATGTCGGAGGAAGGCATCAGTTGTATTGCTCACATTCTAAAGTTCCTCATGACTAAATTTCGCCGCGCGACATGTGCACGGACGAGGACGGCGACCGCTTTCATGAGCTCGGCCTGGCTGTGCTGCCCGCGGCATGTCGCCGATGAACGCACGGGTTGGGATAAAGTCTAAATGGGAAAGCGAACACGCCGCTGCGGGAACTGCGCCCACAGTACGATGGGCCTGGAACGAGAACGCGAAGATGGCGAAACAATAAGAACCGAGGAACAGCCGAAGTCCGTAGGCGTTGGCCTTCGTCATTAGGCCTAGCGACTAGAGCCGAAATCGGCACCGTATCCGGCGATATACGCTCTGCGGTGGCTTGCCTGTCATCGAACCGCCAGTTGTTTACGGTTTTACGATAGAAAAGTCAGGGTTGCGGTGCGTTTTGCCGCGGGTACACTGACGTCGCTTTGAAATGCACCACCATTTCATCCCGCGCTCGCTGTTTTCGTGGAGCCGTACGCCTCCCACGCGTTTCGCTGCTACCTCTTTCCGTATCCTGGACGAAAGATTCGGCACAGATGGATCCCGCGAACTCTTACTACTGTTCAAGTTCGAGCGGCGGAAGACATTCAATAACAGTACGAATTCAAAACCATGCGGGCGCAATGTACCAGCCCATCTGAAGTTAAAAGGCTTCCTTTAAGCTTTTAGTTTTGTTCGATCAAGTTTTCGTTCCCTCAGTTTGGATTAATGAGGTTCCACTGTACGCATTACCGTATTTACTCGTATAATGAACCCACTCGCATAATGCACCCCTCCCCCACACTTGTCGGTCAGAATTTACTTTTTTTTTTTTCAGCCTTTAGCTTTTTGTAGCTGGTTCCTCGGTTTTCGCGCCGTCCACAGCGCAGACCTTGGCAGCACGCCAGGATGCTCCCGGCTGCCGATAACATCACTTGTTTATCTTTTCAGAGCTCCTGCCAGAAGGAAGGAGGGGTAGGGGGCACCGCGCGCCAAGATTCTGCTTGCCGCCTATTCGGTCGTTCCAGTGACGGTGGCGACGCCACGCGGCCTCTTCCTGAAGCGGCGAGCCGGTGATCGCTCTGCGCGGTGCGTGCAATCGCAGTGGTTTGCAGCGTAAGATACACGTAAAAAATGAGCATATTCTGTTATTCTACGATGTGCGATCATTCCAAACAGCAAGTTTCTACCAACACGTAAAGAGTTCAAAAAGCAGTGATTAAGTGCATTCCCAAGGTTGGTAACAAGTTTCAGCCCAATGACCCGTCTCAGCGGCGTACACTGTTGACACCACGACACCTTGTCGTAATGCATTCCTACTCGGTGCTTTGTTCATGCAACCAACGTAGCCTATTACAGCTGCATGAAAGCAGTGCAGCTCTTATGCACTGAGCTGATATGAAGTACTATATTGGTTATGTTTTAAGGCAGACATTTGCAGAAAGCAAAGATTTTTCATCAAGCTTCAGTGAATTCTGGTCTAGATTAAACACGGCTTTCTGGCCACAACGGGATTGCTAAATAGTGATATGAATGGCAAGAAATTCACAATTATACCTTCATTTCTCGAATATGATGTACAATGCAAATGAATAACCGCAAACGCTTCTTGGAAACTGTCCTCTGCTCTCTCGATCACAGCGTTTTCTCCCGCTAGTCGAAAACACATTTTTAGCGCCAATTTCAACTGTATTATTCGAATGACCCCTTGGCTGCCGCTTCAAACAACAATTACATTGCCTTTTCTATTGCCGCATATATGTGACCAACGTACGCTGCAGATGGACTGTAGTAGGACACAATTAAGTCTGCAGTAAAGCTCCACCCACATTACGAAGCACCGAACAGAATTTCTTCGTGAGAAAATGTAGACCACTGGTAAAACATTTCAGTTTACTTCAACAAGCAGCCAATCACGAGTCGAAATTGTAGGCTCAGGGCTTTGATATTTCTGGCTTGTTTGATGCAGCCCAACATTAAAAGGTTGATTATGATCTCTGACGTAATTGGTAAGTGCAGTTATATTACGCCGCAGACCGTGGCCAGTGTTACCAAATGCTAATTTTTTTTTGCAATTGGGTTCTTATAAGATCAGCGCGTAATCAATACACATACCGTATTTATGCGGGTAAGGGCCGCACTCGTGTAGGCACCAGATATAGCGTCACACTATCTGGATTATTAAAGTAGTTTCTTTCCGCTTTCAGGTAAGTGCCGAAAGAACAAGAAAGTAAACGCACAAAAAATCGGAGCTCAAAGTGTTTGTCGCACTTTACTAAGCTGAGTTTGCAAGTTTCACCGGAGTTTTTGCGGAACTTACGAACTGGCGATTCCATGCTCATATCGATAAAAATTTATTTCCAGCCTGTAATGCAGCCAAACTTAAGCAGAGGATGTTATTAATAACCAAGAATAATTTACTGCTGCTTAACTAGACTATCAAGATCACACCAAAAGGTGCCACAACGTCAAGAAGCCGCTCTGCTTCTATAGAGGCGCACGCTATGGCATCGACGCCATCACCGCCTCGTCCGTCCGCCATGTCGTACAGCCGCCGCGCCACCTATAGGAGCTGGAATGACCGAATAACCATTTATTTTTTGAGGAGAGCTCCTGCCAGAGGAGTGGCGGGACGGGAGAGCGCGGCGCGCTCGGCGAACTTGGCAGAGCGCCAAGACATTGTATGCTGTAAGCTAAGGCATAGTCATTCGCATTACCCACTCGTCACCGTCCTGTGTGTTTTTTTAACCTCATGTACAAAACGTGCATCTGACCTTCAGGGCCGGTGTTCAGCATGTTCGCGTTATCTCGACGCGAATGGCCGGCGCCGCCGGCTGCCACAAAATTGCCGGATCGCGTCAAGGTGAACGATGCTGACAGTAGCGGCATGAACACAAACCCGTCTGACCGCGTGCGTTTGTTGATGTGATGACTGGAGGGACGGACGATGATATAAGAAATCTCGACCCTTCCAAAAAAATCTGTTGGAAACTTTTTTTCCCGCGTAATGAACTCTCCCCCCAAACTGATGTCAACGTTTCTGGAAGAAAAGTGGGTTCATTACACGAGTAAATACGGTATGTGGCCGTTTGGGTATTGGCGGCGAGTGCGAACAAGGTCCGAAAAATCGAGCAGTCAGTTCCGGTGCATCCGAAATTTCAAGCGCTCTCATACATTTGCTCTATGGGTCATGTCGCGGTGCCGCGAAAAACTCCGAATAATCAAGCATGTCCAAAAAATCAGGTGTCCGAATTTTCGGTCGTCGACTGTACTATAGTCTGCTACAACTAAAAAACGAAGCGGCGAATGTCTCCTCAAAGGAGCTGCCAATGGTGTCGGCTGATTTTCATGACGTTGCGACTAATACGATTAAGCCGTGATTATTCCCCGTTCATCTGCCACCTCCTGCGATTTCACGCTAGCAGGTCCAAGGGGGAGAATCGGTCAATGGCATAGGCTGGAGGGGCCGCTTTGAGGGGAATTTGCTGGTTCATTCTTGAGTTGTATCCCACTATAACATCTTGCACACCATTTGAAAGGAAAAATGCACTACAAAAATTTTAGTGTCTCTATACCTAGATACAGCTCAAGAATGAAGCAGCAAATGCCCCTCAAAGGAGCCTCCAGCCAATTGCGTCCACTGATTTTCATCACCCTGCGGTCAATCCAATTAAGCCATGGTTAATCCCCTTTCACCTGCTGCCCCGTGTTTTTACGCTAGCAGGTCAAAGGGGATTAACCATGATGTCATGAAAATCGATTTACACTAGTGGCCTGAGGGCTCCTTTGAGGTGCATTTGCCACTTCATTCTTGAGTTGCATCAGACTGTAGCTTTTCTTGATAAGCTTAAATACAGTAAAACTTCGTTAATACATTTTTTTAAAACTGCGCAGAGAAAACGTATTCTCCGTGAAAACGTATGATCCAAACTGCGCAATTTTGAGAAATGTAACTGCTGAATGAGGTACAAAGACATTTATCGACAATTTCACTTCATAAAAATGGAGATTAGCAATTCTTGGCACAATATCCTTTTCTAGCGCTCACAGAATTCAGCCCGCGTTCGTGCTGTCTTAAGCATGGAAGTAACTTCGTAACGCATCCGGTCCGCAGACGGTAATGAAGAAAGTAACCAAAATATCCTCGTTTTTTTTTTTGATGCTTCACCCCTTCGCACCCAAGTATCGCGGAGAAGCCACCGCGACGGCTGATTGTCGTAGTGTTTTCAATCCCATCGCTGTCGTTCGTAGATGCTTCGCCTTGTTACCCTCATGCACCCGCGAAAAAAACCTCGGCGTTCTCTTTATGTCGCGTTCCTGCAAAAACGGCTATCTCGAATGCTAGCGCGCCATTTTTATTTTTGTTGTTGATGGTGGTGCCTCGCCTCCTTGCATCTAGGCACAGCAGAGAAGCCCCCACGGCAAGTGACTGTCGCTGCATCTGGGCTCTTCATGTCGCGCGCCCTTACATTCGGCCACTAGTATCTTTTTAACGTGTGCATTTGGTCAATAAACATATACGACCACAATTTGTCGAAATTTTAAACGTAGTGGCGGAAAACCGTGTTATCCGGGAACATATTAACCTGGCGAAATATGGTGTAACTCTATAGGACATTTTAAATGTCCGCGATTTTTAGTTTACAAATCGGGAAAACGCAAGAACCGGGAACGTATCAATGAGGTTTTCCTGTATATATAGGCACAAGTACCTTAAACTAATAGAACAGAAAGCAAAACCGAGCAATGAAAACAAACAGACCTACTGCACACACATTTCATTGCACACTGTGGCTTATAATTTACACCAGTCAGCCGAAGAAATTCTGGGGGGGATCGGAGTAACAACAGTAATAAAGTTCCTTGCAGAGTAATAACTTGAAAAGGCTTATGGTTTATGAGGTTTGTTCCCGAAGTGGCTCAGGATATGAGGGAGACGATAGTGGAGGGCTCAGGATAATTTTGACCACCTGGGATAGCATTTCGCCTCCACAGAAATTTTACCACAGCGGCAGGGATAGAACAAGCATCTTTCAGGTCGGCAGCCAAGCGCCATAACCACAGAGTCATTGCAGCAGCCAATACCTTGAAAATAGTTTGCGGAATATCACTACTGTGTTCAATGAGAAACTCTGACATGAGAGTCTGACGCTCTCAAGACAAAGGAGCTTACGGAATGCTGCCATGAAGCATAAGAAGGGGTGTGTAAATACAGTACTACTGAAATTTTCGAACACGAATCAAATAGGAAAAAAGGTTTCGAATACTAAATTTCTGTTTAGTGTAAAGAAAATACTCAGAAACAAATAATGAATGCTATCTTTTTCTTATTTTTTTTCGAAAATTGTGTAATGGTCTTTGTAACTGAAAAAAACGAACAAAACTACACAGAGTCAGCAACGCACTTAAAAAACATTACGTGCACAGAAATGTATACTGCTTAATTTTAATTAGCATTACAGTATGCTACCTACACAGAGGTGATGCAAAATGAGTAAAATGCTAATGAAAGCAATGAATTGACTCGTGACTGGCAACTGAAATTAATAAGATGGGTAGTAAAACCTAATTAATTTAAACTTAAGGGACCGAAAGAAATGCCTGAATCAGCTCAAGGTCAAATTAGCAGACGGTGGAAGGCACAACTCACATAAGGCGTGAAGATTTTCACCCAACGTGGTTTCTTGTCAGGTCGGGTGTACTGGAATGCAAAAGCCATGCCCTCTTCGTCGACTTCCCACTCTGCCACAGTGTCCCATGGGAACTCTATCACTTGCGCCTGCATGAAAAGGATACTGCTTACCACAAAACTTCTCAATGTGACATTTCTCATAGGGCATGAAAAAGCCAATGACAAGAGGAATCTCTGATGGGAAAAGGGCAGAAAGCAAAGGCAAATAGGATGTGAAAAGATTTAGGTTTTATGAGGTTTAACATCCCAAAGCGCCTCAGGCTATATGGGATGCCATAGTGGAGGGCTCTGGACAATTTCGACCACCTGCGGTTCAACGTGCACTGACATCACATAGTACACAGGCCTCCAGCATTTCGCCTCCATTGAAATGCGACTGCCGCGGCCGGGGTTGAACTCTTGTCTTCTGGGTCAGCTACCGAGCACCACCCCCACTGAGCCACCACGCCGGCAGATGTGAAAAGGGGGAGAGACACGATGACCAGGCATCATCCATTTGCATGCAATGCAAATCAATACATACAATACATGCAAGTCTTAGTAATGGGAATTGCCAACTATCACTTTTAATTTAAGCATGAAATGCTTTTAGCTCCCATTCTCGGTGCGCCGCACTGAGACGGAGAGCTTGACACCAAAACTAAATTAAAGTGTGGCGTTTAACGTCCCGAAGCAACATATGGGCTATGAGGGACAGCGTAGTGGAGGGCTCCGATTTAATTTAGGCCGCCTGGGGTTCCTTAACATGCATTGACATCACACAGCACATCACATCACAGGGGGAGACCTTGCCCCCAGAACAAAAGGAGAACACGAGCCGAACCTAAAGTGAATTTGACAAAACTTTCAGTCAGCCCTAAGGAGCAGTGGCATGCCGTCCTTTTTATGTGGTGAGCGAAACAAGTGCATGGCTCGATGCAGCCTGAGCACTACATGCGCTGTCGCACGCTGCTCAGGCTCGTCGCCTGTCGTGAGCATGCAAGCCGTTAGCCTCATCATTAGGCAATTTGCGAACTGGAGGGTTCAATCGCTTTCTAGCGCAGCCATGCTGTCACTCATCGATACAGTTCGGAAGTGGCGGTCTGCTGCCAGAGCGGCGTTACAGATGATACGGTTGCATTGGGCAAGGATGAGACCTTGAAATGCAATTCATTCTCTCGAATGTGCAATGCCGGTACCGCAAAGTATTTCATGCTTCCATCTGGTCTCAGGACAAGAGAGACTGCAACTTTTACACATTACACCTATGCACACATGTACACCAGAAAGAAATGCTAGACGTAGCATACAATCAGTAAGTGAAAATCACAAAAAACAGACAGCGCAAAATGGGCTGGAAGATGGCAAAAAATTTTTAACACAGAGAAAATGCAAAATTGATAGTCGCGAGTTTCCAATGCACCAAAAATCTGCTCATATTTAATAAACTGAAATGTTTTGTCCTTCCTTTCTCAGTGAAGACACTTATGCAGGACAAAAATGCATAATGCAAAAATCAGTTAGCATAAGCTCACTATAAGTGTTTAATTTAAATGCAATGCAGATTTAAAATTTTTGATTGGGTCATTTCATAATGAATAGACACCGACGTGAGTAACCTGGCATATTATAGGTTACGCAGTAAAAGCTCATTAATTCAACTCCCATTAATTCAGAAATCCGGATAATTCAAACCGCCGTGTCGATCCCGGCTAACACCCATGCAAGTCTATGGTGTCGGACGCTCGCTAATTCGGAAGGGATGACCGCCGCAGCAAGAGGTCATTGAAACTGCCCTACTCAAAACCTGTATTCTATTGTCTGCCATCGCACATGCGTGCACAGCAGGCATTGCGGGGAAAAGATGGCCACTTTTCCGAGAACAGTCAAACCGCTTAGTTTTGGTTTCGCTTTCCTGAGCTTCCTGAGGCCAGTCCATAGTGAGGGCGGCTGTGCATTGCACATCGTCGTTTTCAACTAATAGTGCCATGAAACTAATATACATACTCTGGCACTGTGGTTTGTACATAGTCATCTTCATTAACTAATACTACTGGAATGAAGTAGATGATCATGCACTGACGTCAATGACGAAGCTCTTGAGGCGGCCGGCTGATGCTCGTGCTAGAGAACTGCTCCTTGTGACCCTGCCTCTTGCCCCGCTGCTTCATTGATTACTTGAGCAAGCCTTCATTGCCGGCACTACCCACATCCCAAATAAACCGCCCTTCACTACTATTGAACTAATATCGTTGCCAGACATGCCAACAACCCAGCAAAGCAAAACCATGAGCCAACCAGGCTAAGCACACGCTTTCGCACGTCTACTCGGTTTAACTCCATTGCCCCACCATATTTTCTTGTTGAGTCATTCGATAATTTGAACATTTTTTCCCGTCCCTTGAAGTTTGAATTGGCAAGCTTTTGCTGTACCTCCATAAGTTATAGCACAATAAAGGTAGCACAATATCACTTAGCTCTTTTGCATGATTACGTAGACTCACGGCAATTCAAACTTGAATAATTCACACTTTCGGTTACCATGTGTGCTCATATAAGGGCCGAACATTTTTCCCGCCGTTTACATAAAATTTTTCGGACTACAGCAGAGCCCCAATTATATGTCCATTTTTTTTTTATGCTGTGACACGCATTTTACGGTAAATTAGCGCAGTACCGGAGAGTCCTTGAAATACATAATGCAATGAAAGTATAAATGATAAGGCATGCACCCAACAGCCGGCACGAATTAACCGCAAAAGCTAGAACAGGTCGCTAGATCAGTTTACTGGCAAATGTCACGTGATTCTGAGTTGCAGGCAATGTTCACAACATGAGCAGAAGAGGGGTGGTGGGGGTGTCAGATCAAGATCCTCCAAAGATCTGGTGCTCAAATGACCAATGGTTTGAAGTAGCGCGCCACACGTGCGACCTGCAACCACCAGTGTGTGGTGGCGTTCTCCTGGCCTGCTGTTCTGCGCACTTCACTCTCGAAGGCCTCGCGGGAAACAATGTGAGGTTACTGTGTTATTAGTAAACTGGTAACAAGGTTAGGCCTTTTATAGTAAACAGTGACTAGATTCAAAGCACTTTCACTGCAGCTTTGATGTGAAGCACGCTAGGTCTAGCAACACTGGGCGAATCGCACGCTACTGCGGAGCCCGAGCCTGGCGGGCAGCGCCTTGCCGCAAAGGAACATGCCACTAGCATGGATGCACCCGGTTCTAGTTTTTTTGCGCAGCATAACGTTTGCTGCTTCTGGCGGGAATGCCGAGCAGAGTCCGGCGCACAGGACAGCTCTTGTGTGGCTGTGCAAGCTGTTATTTTCTATCGGCTCCCACCATAACATACCATGTGGCCAAAATTATGCGCACTTGAAGCAATTCTTTTAGCAGAGCACACCTAAAGTTTGCACCCAGTGCGCCAGCGCGGCCTCTCCCCTGGCGGTTATTTCCGAACTTCTGTCCGGGCACATCGCCAGCGGAGCGCAATGAAACGGCAAAGTCACAAGTGGTATGCGTGCTGCTCGCACCACTGGAACTCTCTCTTTCATTGTGTACACGTACTGTCCTGCTCGCAGGTGCACAAAAGAGGTGTTGCCGCTCGTTGTGAGTCATAGCTAGAATTCCGTGGCGATCAAAGAGTGGAGAAACTTATAGTTGATTTGAGGGCTGCCACAATAGTTCCCTGAACACCAAGGGCCAAGAGCTGCCCGTGAAATTCTACAGATTTCCTGGACATGTCCTACATTCTTGGACAAAAATTTTCCATACTGGTAAATTTTAAGGTACTGTTATGGAAATATTGAAGGTAATGGTGCACACTTCCAATGTGCAGCAAAATCTTTAAATTTTTTTCATCGCTCGCACTGAGCAGTTAAGACTGCTATAGAAAACCAATGGGGAACGCTTTGACGATAGCAAAAAAATTGCAAGCCTATCGACAGGAGATCTGAGGATATATTAATTGTTATGGTGAAATCTTACACAATATATTGTCATGACCCAAGAAGAGCCGTGCAGTTAGGCATAGGGGAGAACTCGAGAATGAGGTTGGTGCTTTTAATCCCAGAGCCAGGTCTAGCCCAAGCGCGCCTTTGAGCCAACCGCCGTTTCGTCGTCGTTTCGACTAAGTGCAATATGGAAAAATTCTGTCCATAAACACTTTTGTCCGGAATTGTTGGGCAAGAAATGGCTGAGAAGGAAAGACAGCAAGCCTGGATAACTGCTGTGCACAGGGTCAAGTAAGCTTTTTTCGATTGCTAAACATGTCTGGTGTGTTGCACGTGTAATATTATTTCTGACCAGTTTGCGTTGCAATTCACTAAGCACGTAGTAGAGCTCGCACTAATTAATGCTTTTTTTTTTTTGCTAGTAAGGCCCTCCGCCGGTCAGGCAATGCAAAAAATTATTTGGGAGACTGACATTAACAGCTGTGTTACGCAGACGCGTGCGAGGCAAGGCCAGTGACTGCCTCAGTGTTCCGAAGTTTGACGCCCGGGCTCATTTTTCAAAGTTACTTTACTGCGTAAAAGAATTCTAGAAAAAGTTGTCAAAATGTTTGCTTGCGCATGAATGAGCATTTGCACATGAGCGACGTCTCTGCAAATAAATTGTTTTGGGGATGCGCGTGCACTGTAATCGGCGTTAAAATTAGTACACCAACCATTTATCTCAATGGTAGTGATTAACCAAACTATAGCATTTTTTTTCCTGTTAAGCATAGCGAGCAGCTCCTAAGTGCATTTCGTGCATGTTTTTGTTTTTCTCTTCAGCCTCGCATATTGCCTTAAGGGCAGTTTATTTTATGATCAAATAAACATTATTATCATTATAATTCATCGAAAAACATAACGAAATCCGAACTATTTGGACAACAAAATTGCGTGCATCGAACTGCTCGTATTTACCTGGAATTCCACATCTTAAATGATCTTGTAATTTACTTGTGACACACATTTCACCGTTTCGGTAAAGGCATTTTCGTCAATCATCTGCTTCACAGAGTGGACATTATCCACTAGCAGTTCTCCTTTTTTCAAGTTTGCGCTGCAAAAAAAAATTTTCACTGTCCACTCACTGTCTTTGAACTCACATCTCTGTAAGCCTATCAGTGTTCAAGCATGAGGGAAAAAAGCACGCAACTATGCAAACAGATTTGCAGGCAGGCCAACACATGCAAAGTATGTGCAGAACTGGCCCCTTTGAAGAAGAAGCGCTCCCTACTCGCACAGCTACTCAATGGGAGGCGTAACCAGCCTGCCGGTAAATTATGAAGAGTCAGCCGGAGAGGGCGCTTTTCAGTGGCACCTGCAGCGACCCCCTGCAAAGCTGCTGTACCCTATGATGCACGCTCATCATGAGCTGCTCGTTGTGCGATGAAGCTTCCTCAAATGGATACAGCCGCTTGTGAGGAGGCTCCACAGCTACTGCATCGCACCTGTGAAGGAGGCCGCAGGAGGCCCTATTCTGGAGCCATTCTCCTTGATATTCCTGACAGTGGGCAAGCAGTACACCACGACGGAATTGCGAAAAATTGTTGCTGCTGCGCAATTTTCACTCTGATTCAAATGCAAACGACCATTTCTATGCAAACGACCATTTCTGACTTTTTTTCGCCATTTAAATTGAATGCAATGGGAAACAGCTTTTGAATGTTTATTTGTAGCCATTCAGTGATTTAGCCTTCGAGTAATTCGGGAGTTTTTTTTTTTTTTTTTAGTCTTAAGGTCCAACTAATGTGGTTTTACTCTATTGGGCAACGAATACCTTAAGGATTACATTTTTTCAACTACATAACCAGACGGCTAGTTCAGTAAACAGATCACCATCTTTCATCTATATTTTATGTTGTTCTAGCTACATTTGCACAGAGAAATAGACCCAAAATACTATTTGCATGCACAGATATCAAGCAAATCGCATCATCTCTGGTTCCTTGAAGTTTGAATTAATGAGTGTCTACTGAATTTGTTTTGTATGAATATTCACGCAAATGGCGAATATTCGTAAAAATGTTCTATTCACATTCGATTAAGTTTTATCTCCATTCAACTCGCATTCAGTTTGGTAGCAAGCCTACGCAACTCATATTCGATTCAGTTTCGAAAAATGCTATTCGCACACCCCTACTAATGCGATTTTTAATGCAAGAAGATTTCTAGGCTATGTCAGCAGTATTATGTCCGCAAAATGTGTCCGCAGCAGTTATGGCATTCTCAGAAGAGATAGCATCAAACGAATGTATATAATCGATAAACGACGATGTGTAGATGACGCGCAAAAAATTTGATGTCAATCGGATGGTTAGTTAATTAATTAGAACCAAAAATGTCAAAAATGTAGAGAATGGTAGCGAACATAGCGAATGGTTTTCAAAACAACTGGGTGGGCGGGAACGAGCCATGGCGCCGAGTTTCAAAACGAATCGTGGCGCCGAATTTGAACTCAAAATGGGCGACTGAAATGAAAAGAGTATAATCAGAGTAAATGTGATTAATTAAGGCAATTGATTAAGCATTTGGGGAAATTGATTAATTAACATCGAACCTCGCAATAGAGGCAATCAACCAATCGATAACTAATCAATCAGTCGATAAGGCAAAGAGTGTCGAGGAGGCGTCAATGCGGGTTGCCGCAGTGATCTCGTTTTTCTTTTCCAGACTATGACCATAATCGCCTCCGCAAGTGCCAGTAGGAATGAGGTCCTACCTCCAACGTGCCATCATCCCTGCACGCCTGCAACTTGAGCCCATCGATTCCCAGCGTGGAGACCACGTGGCCGTCCTTGCGAGCATCACAGGTGCAGTGCGGGAAAGAGAGCTCACCGTAGCCCTCCAGCGTCCTGGCAAGCTGTAAATACTGCAGTGGCAGCACAGGAGAAAGAGCACAAAGATGGGCATGACTGTGAACTGCAATGTGTGAAACAAGGCACTCACATTAGCTACTTAAATGACAGACTGCAACATGGAGATAGAATTCCTATATTTTGTTTGGAGTGAGTTTAGTTTCCACATTCATGGCTCAATAGAGGGTTCCTGTGCAGCAAAACTTCGATGCAAAACCATCCTTCATAAGTGCCCGCATGTATAAGCACGCCTGCATGCATACACTTAAATGAGAGCAAAGTTAAACACGCGCCACACAGCAATGGCTGTACGCCACCACATCAAAAGTATGCGACACTGAAAGCTGAATTGTTCTAGACTTACATCAGCATTACAGCACGACTTACTTCCATTTTCCGCGAACAATCCTGTAGTGCTTTCAGTTCGTAGAGCTTGTTGCCTGGCTTTATCTGTCCCTTGTTCACATCATCGATGGCCTGCAACACAAATTTAACACAACAAGGCACTTTATAAGGTCTTGAAAAAAACGTGAATTTAGAATTTTCAATTTAAAAGAGTACTACCATTAAAGAACACTGAAGATTAAAAATCACCCGGCATGCGCCCCCCCGGAAGCTTGGATAACATACGAAAGCCTTCATCACTTCTGCATCTGATGCTCCCATGCATGAATTAAGCATCTGCCGTAACTGTGTAAAATCACTGTTGTCAAGCACTTTTCATCTTGAAAGAAGATGACCAGTGCCCAGGTTTTCACCAAATAAATTTTACTTGCATGAAAACGGTTTTTGGCAGTTTTCGGGCCACTCGATAATGCGACATTAGAATAATTTTGACGTTTTTAACACTTCCTCGAAGTCTGAAATAACGAGGGTTTACTGTAACCGAATATTATGCGGTGTCAAGAGCACACCATCCTGCACCTGCCTGCATATTGGCTGATGCAGTGTGAATCCCGTACTGGTCAACCAACAAGCTGCAAATGCATCACATATCAAACAGCGATGGAGCCGGGAGACAATCACCACCAGAGACAGTGCACTAGCACACTAAGCGTGAATTTGAGCCAAGAGACCTTTGCTTCTTTCTATTAAAAGGGGTGATGTTCAACTTGTGTTTTGACGCACAATTTCCTGACTGCTTGGCACATAAGACGACCCGTTCAGGACGCGTGACTCGCCGTGCAGTTGAACGAGTGGGAGATGTTTAGTTTTTACGACAAGGCCCCTAAAACTCGTGGCCCTCGTGTCGACCTTATCTCATAATCATTTCCGCTGCCCTCTTGGAAAAGAAGGAGCGCGTTAAGCCTTCCTGCGATAGCAGTGGCAGCCAGTGCTCTGCTGTGTCAAGGCTTGAAGGCGGCCTTGCCTTCTTATGAAGAGGAGTCAGAGGAAAGGTAGTATTTGTTGAGGTACTTCTCTTTGTAGACTTATACCCAGGTTTCAGTACACTGCGGGCTTGTTCCCCGAGTTTCATTCACTTACTTTTTTTTTTTCCCAGTTTTGGGCCCACAAAGTGGACCCTCACACATTAAAATTGTGGTCACATTACATCCGTGTAAATACAGTAAAACATGCAAAGGCCACAGTGACATGGGGCGTGACAGTCGGAGACACATTTGCCACCACAACAGACGCAAACAACGGAAGTACTGCAGTGCACACCTGCCAAAAAAAGAAGGTCGCAGCCAGGGGGTGTGCCTCGGCAAGCCTCTCCTCCACCTGGGTGGTGAAGAGCCACTTGCGCACCAGCAAGCATGTGGACGTGGCCGTTGAGTAGTTCTGGATGTACAGGTTGTGCGGAAATTCATTGGGGCCCAGTCGACGCTCAAAGCCGTACTCCACAATCTCAAACAGGGCAAAGTAGCGCCACACTTCTTGTGGCAAGCCAGCTTTCTCCACCACAGCCTGGTACACCTGCACAGCATACACCCATAGAAGATACAATGCTAGGCTGAACTAAACATACCACATGTTGCCACATATAAGTCCGATTAAGACGACTCTCTTTTCACAGAAACGTGCATCCAAAATTGAGGGGGGAGGGATTGACCATACCTGCAGCCAACATATTTGTAGGGTCAAGGGTGGTTGGGTAGTTTTGGCCATGCCGCACTACGACAGATGCTGTAGTGCAGGTCTCCAAATTAGCTTCGACTATCTGTGGTTCTCTAATGCGCACATGTGCACTGACATCATACAGAAGATGGGCACGTTCACATTTCACCGCCGCTTAAATGCGGCCCCCGTGGCCAGGATCCTGAAAATGCACTGACTGCTCTATTAACAATTAATTTTGTTCCCCCCCACCCGCACGAATGCTTTAACTGTTTTTTGCTAGCTACCTGACGTGTATGTAAGAACACGTGAAAGTTTATGATAATGCAAGATAAAAATGTGACTATACTGCACATTTAACAAGAATGAAAGTGCACAGCATGGCACCAACGTACCTCCTCTGTCGAGCTGTTCTTGCGCACTTTCACCACTATGGTCGTCCGGTCAGGAAGCAGCACTTTGATGTCCACCAATGACGCACTGCCACCCTTAAAGTACAGCCACAAAGAACAAAATAATTATTCAACCTCATGGTAAGATTGACATAAATGAATCGTTTATGGCAGTTTGCGCTTACAAGGCTTTGCCAAGTGGCATACTCATTCATGGTGTGTGTACAGATAGAAAGGGGAAAATAAAAAACTTGTCTATTTTACACTTAAAACACCAAGTACTACACATCCTCAAGTGCTTTCGAAGTCAAGTGCCAAGTACTGTGGCGCATGTGGAAGGCTTGGGTTAAGCGTAAGCATAAAAAATACTTTCAGCTGCTGCCCTCTATACACAGCAGGGCTACCCACATTAGTCCATTCACTACAACAGGTGTTTATTCACTTGCTTACTGTCGCGACAGTTCATAGAAAATGAGAAAAAACAGCCAGCAGCTTATGATAATCCTGCAAGGGAGATGAAAGCTAAGTGCAAGAAATGAAAAGGATGACAGCAAGCTAGATTCTTGCAAAGTGCAGGTTTAGTGATCTTTGTTAATGCTGCTTAACAGCAACTTCTGCCTGTACTCTTACCTTTGTGTTCGACAGACAACTATCCAAGCATACACTGCAACAATCTGTCGAGGAGCTCCAGTAAACTACATGCACATCTGTCAATACATGTTTGACAAGGCTCTACAAAAAAAATTCCCCCAAAAAGCTGAATGTGTGCAGCACTGGACACACACCACATGCACTAAATGGTCACAACTGCAATGCATCGTAGCCAAAAGGGGCAAGCATGCACCCAATAAGATGTGAGCAGGCCAGGAAGCGAATGAATTGGCACTCACATGCTCATCATCCATATCTGTGAGGAAGTCCTGCATAGTATCACTTTCGGCTATGACTCGAACTGCACAAACTAGATGCACAAAGAAAAAAGGAAGGCAAAAGGATCCATTAAAAACAAATAAGCACATCAATGTCGCAGCGCAGAAATGATTATACGGTCACAATACTATTTGCAGTACACAATCAAAACAATAGGAGCCACTACAGCAGTCAGTAACAGTGTGCAGCATATTACCAGCACTACTGCTAACTACCTGATCTGCAAATCCCAGTTGCTTCCCAGTATCCCAGTATTGGCAGCATGCAGAAGGACAAATCTCGATCGTTTCTCTTTAAAGTCCCATGCCAATTGGCCCTTGCATTTTTGGGTATTCAAACTTTCCCAGCGAATCTGTAGGTGCCCACCAAGAAAATAGGTAACAAGCCTAGTCTCCCAGAGAGGCTCTGAAACCCTCTTGTTACTCTTCGTTGTCCTTTTCCAGCCTTCCTAACCTCCTTTGGCTAAAAAAATTCAAATGTAATGCTCCTGACACTACTTGACAAAGGCTATATAGAGCAAGCATTTTTATTTTTATTTTTTTTTTCCAAATTTCACTGCCCTAAAGTGAATCAGGCTATGAGGGACGCCGTAGGGGAGGGCTCCGGATAATTTCAACCACCTGGGGTTCTTTAACAAGCACTGACATCGCACAGTACATAGGCCTCTAGCATTACGCCGCCATCAAACTCGCGTCTAGGGTCAGCAGCCAAGCACCACAACCACTGAGCCACCGGAACATTTTTTAGACTATGCAAATATGTACTTTTGAGAAGACAAGACATTAGTATACGAATTTCACCTCAGCAACAACACACTCCTCGGCGAGGCAGACATTGGTTTGGTTTATAGGGGTTTAACGTCCCAAAGCAACTCAGGCTATGAGGGGCGCCATAGTGAAGGGCTCCGGAAATTTCGACCACCTGGGGTTCTTTTAACGCGCACTGACATCGTACAATACACGAGCCTCTAGAATTTCGCCTCCATCAAAATTCAACCGCAGCGGCCGGGATCAAACCCGCATCTTTCGGGTCAGCAGCCGACTGAGCCGCCATGGTGGCTACGAGGCAGACATTACTAGTGGGATTAATATCGTTAAGGTAGACGGAACTTGTTTGTGCTTCACTGACCAGTGCTTATTAAAGTAATTATATGAGACAACCTCAATAGTTGAAAGTCTTGCACAAAGAACAAGACGAGATAACTAGCATGTTTGTTGCTTTTGTATAAAGTGCAGCACACACAACAGGGATACGGGGGCAACGTTCATTGACGGGACGTTAGCAAAATGCTGATGTGTGCTGCACTAAAAACACCTCAAAAATATGCAGGTTCTCTCTCACCACGTGAGTAATAAATGAACGCAGCTTTCTGGCACGATTAGTCAAGTTAGAGACAGAGTTCAATAAAACAGGAGAGGTCAAGTTAAAGAGGTCATTGTCCATTGCTGTATCGTATTCATTGCACAATGTGGAGTAATCAAGGATAATGTTAGTAGTAGATGCAAGAATGTTCTTGCTTCCTGCTGAAACGTCATAAAAGGGGTTGTTCCTTGCACAGCAAGTAAATGCCGCAACTTGCTGTTTGAAGGTTAAATGGTGCAGTGACTAAACTAGTTACATCATGAGAATTCTACTGCCACATTCAATGAAAGCCTGACTGAAGTTGAAATTTGTGTTAAGGCTGTACCTTTCAAGTTAATCTCTGTTGTCTGGAAACTCTTCCGCTGCTGCCTGCTGACTCATATGTCAGGGGAAATGGTAAGAAGGGTTTAAACACAAAAGAAAGAAGACTTTATCAAAAGCACCAACAGTAGGGTACAGCTGTGCAATTTCATATCTTATTTTTTTTTTCCGAAAACTTGCAAGACCTCTAATCGCAAGTATTAGAGAAATCAGAACTCTTTGCATAAAGTTGCATGCTTCGTCTTAGAAGTGGTCAACACCTGTTTGCAACAGGATTTTTCCCGCTTGTGCACTGAGTGAAGGCAGGCAAATACATGGGACCTTCAGCAAAACCCGGCGAGCAGTTACTGCATGCACTTCACTACAAACTGGTGCAACAATCTTCACCTGCATTGACTCATGTGGCAGTAAAATTTCTTTTCTAAGAATTTTGATGTACTCTGTATTTAAGCATAAAGCAACAGGCATCTCTTCAAGCTATTTTAGCTACCTATTTTTGGAAAACAACATACATGACATTAGCTATCTATTTTTGCAAAACAACACACATGACAACAGCATGTGTGCGGGTTAAGTTCATGTGGGATCAAATGTCCACGACTTCACTCGACTTAATGCACTGATGTGGCCGAAATCGCTGTACTTATTCACATTATTTCAATCAATTGCTGATCTCACATCACACCACAAAGTTAAGTCCATTTGGAGTAGAGGTTGGCCTCTTGAGGCTCATTAAGTAGTCCATAAATGCTCTAAAGTAATTAAAGCTGCATAAAATCTAATTACAAGCCACTTTGTTGCTACATTATTGAATGCCCCAAGGCGTGTTGTATGCCTTGCAAGTGCATTGTACTGCACCAAAACCAAAATCAATGCATGTCTATTACAAAATACTGTGAAGCAACTTAGTATGACAGATTTCGCTCAAGCGGTAACCGCATGAGGCGATATTCCTTCGCGATACGTCGCGCAATAACGCCGCCGTCGCCCATCGCTGTCGCTGGCGCAAACCGCACGAAGCGACAGACTCGGCGTCGGAGCGGCGCGTTTTCAGTGTTGCTCGATTGCGGCCGCTTCAGCGTTCAGTCATTTTGTGTTAATTAACGCGTAGAACAACGCTCTTAAGGCTTCATACAAGATAAAACACAATAAAAACATTGAAAAATATATTTAGGTAATAATTTTATTTTTATTCTACACAAACTCATGTGACGCAGAAAAGTGCGCCCGAGGGACGCTGCGATGAGGCGCCAGGCGACATTCCTGCGCTCTTGCGACTTATAGGGCGTGTAGAACATACCCACAACACCCTTTACTTTCGAACTTCATTAATGACCATTTCATTAAATTCTTGCATAGCTGCCATGGTGAGGGATGCGTCGGCTGTTGCTCCGCGCGGAAAGCCCACTGAAGAAAAAAAGTCGACTTTCGCGTGCAAGACGGATCGGAAGTTACGCACCCGCAAGGCCTACCGTCATTGGCTAGTCTCGCACGGCACTTCCGGGCGATGGGCGAAATTTCTTGCAAACCCAGAACCTGGGCGACGCGATGAGCGACAGTGCTTCGGCGGCCCTCAGCCCATCGCGCGATGCCATCGCGCGGCGTGTCGCCGCGAATTTTCGCCTCATGCGGTTACTGCTTCACTCAACTAAATAAGATGTCTGCCTGCGGGTACCAGTGGCTAAAAAATTAGCCATGCGGCTACATTTTCAGCACCACAATTGAAGAAGCAATTCCTGCACAGACATTCAATAAAACCACACAACGAAACATGCAACGTGCTGTGATGCCAGTGTAGAACACTAACTTTCTTCAACTAAGCCACACCTTTTTCCAGGTACTGTTCAAGGCCTCTTCTCCGTGAATCTAGTTGCTGATCTGAGAGCGAAAATGGCCATTTGCCCGGGAGCTTAGGGAAGGCAAAATCAGGAAATTCTTTTTTGAGGTTCAGATGAAGTACCGAGAACTCTCGGTAACGTCGTGAACACAGGTGCCTTCCAGCCATGTAAATATTGTAGACCTGCAAGACAATAACACCGTTAAATGCTGAATTTGGTCAAAACTCTATTAAATGGCCACTCAAGCAAAACTTGACAACAGGCTTATGATGACAAAAATGTGACTGGTGCCATCCACAAGCACACAATGAAAACAAAAATGGACCAAGATAATTTCCACATGAATGCTAAAAATAAATGTGGCAAAATGTTTAGGGGAATCCCCCAAGGTAGAGTAGATTTGTAATAAGTGAGTAATTACTTACTGGAATCCACCCAAGTGCAGCCATACGGCTATAAAGAAGAGTTATACAGCTTTCTCAGAAACTTCGCAGTTAAAGAGAAATTCGTCCTGGTCCGAGGTTTGAACCCAGACCCCCAGGTTCGAACCCCAACATTTGACAAACACTGTGCCCTGTAAGGGATCTGTGGATGCCCGCAGCTTTGTTCGAAACATCAGTCTTTTTGTTGACGGCCCTGGGACGAGAAGCAGCGATTTCCCTGTTAATCCCTGTCGGTGTGTCGGCAAGAAGCGTGCAGGGCGAGGCAGGCGGGCGTTGACCGGCCAAGGTGAAGACAGAGCTAGAGGGAAGGAGGGGGACGTTTTTCCGGGAACCCCACCGAGGTCCCCCTTTTGCGGTGACAATGCGGCTGAGCATGTGAGACACGAGTGAGCAGTGACTCTGTCGTAGCCACAATACGGCGACCGCCCCCATCGCCAGTCTAGTTTTGAGGGGTCAATCACCGCCGGGCAAGAGGGGTCTGGACGCTTGCGCTTGACTGAGAACAATTAAGTAGCGTACGGTCAGCACAGACGCGGCTAGCAGACACCCGAGGACAGGGCATACCAGCGGCTCTCGAGAAGCGGGCCGGCTTAACGAAACCTAGATGTACAAAAGGGATGCTGATGCACGTTCAGAGGCAACGACGACAGGCTGGCGCCACTTTCCAGATGTTGGGGGGACGCCTGTCAACAGTCGTCACGAAGACTAGTAGTTTTTTACTCGCGGCGGTAGCAGCTCGGTTGAGATCGGTAATTGGCGTAATGCTGGGAGCCGCCAGGGTCACGAGTTCTCAGGGAGCCGGCGACACGTGAGAGTGTTTTGGTGTATTTTCATGTGTCTCTTTTTGCTTTGTAAGAGAGAGAGTTTGAGTAATATTGTTGTATTTGAGGGAAGATTTTCCCTTAGCCAGTTCCATGTAATGATGCTCGCCGTTTATTCTGTTGTAAATATGTGAATTCCTGTATAAAGCTTCAGTTTGCGTTCCTTCAGTCAAGTGTTGCCTGATCTCATCTGTTATATGGTCTCGGATGGTGGGGCACCTGTTGTGGAGCCCGAAGAACGAACCTTAACTCTCCCACTTCGAGTTATTGATCAATTTGCTCTTGCCCTACCATAAGCTTGCCATCCAGGTTAGCTCAGTTGGCAGAGCAATTGCTCCGGTGAGGCGGTGGTCCCGGGTTCGAGCCCTGGACCAACTGTGAAGTTTCTGAGAAAGCTGTATAGCTTTCCCCTACAGCCATATGGCTGTGCTTGGGTGGATGCCAATGAGTAATTACTCCCTTATTAAAAAATAATACACTGGCCCCAAATACCTGAATGCAGCATTTGTTACATACAAATAAAGCTTTAAAAACCTTGTGCTTATACAAGCACACTGCCAATTCGCCAAAAAACAGCTGGGAGTATTAAATATACCAGGTATCACATAATTAGGAATTCATTTTTTTTCTAAGCTTGCTGCCACTCTTGTCGTTAGTTATTAATGTAACCAGTCTCATCCAACAAGCTTCAAAATTATAGGGCATATTAAGCCAGTTAGTTCACTAAGTGCTACTGCAGTATACTAGACTAGAAGTGGCCGGTACATAACTGGTCAAAACATGCACACCTAACAGAACTTGTCCGGGCCAGAAGGTTTCAGCTACATGTGCTAGTAGCCACGACTTTTGGACAGCACCACAATGAACCCAAGACATGCCAATGATAACAGCGTAGTTTGCCACACTTATTCAACATTTCTTTCCCCAGACTTTTCACTTTCTTCAGAGGTAGAAATGCAACAGCTATAGCTATAATAAGCTATCATTCTGACATCAGACCTACTTTTGTGGCTGTGGGCCTTTAATCAAGAAACACATGGGAAAGAACAATACCAAGCTTCTATTTTTTTCTTTAGTTAAGGAAAATCCAGACACCGAATTTAATAATTGAAGTTCAGCTGTAACCAATTTTGCCCATAGAGCTTTCCTTTGAAAAACTCAAAATTAAGCTGGCCACATAACTAGCATCACGTGACAGCTTCCAATGCATTGCCACAAATAAAAAGCTTCCGCATTTTTTTTTTTCAATTTCTGCCCAGGTGTATTAGGCTTTCAAAAAAAAAAAAAACTCCTACTACCAACGCCTATGTTCTCTGTGCCAGTGCTGCAAGTTCTCTGATTTTCTGCTTCCCAGCTGGCTGTATTCTGTTCATTTTTGGTAATCATTCTCTCCAAATGTATAAATAAATTTAAGCAAAGACCTTAATAAACTACACCTATGTTAGCTACATTAACTAAACATATCCATACTACCTTTACCTTCTTTTCTTAGTTATATACATTTGTATTCTACAATAACTTACTTTTCTAACTTGCAAACATTACTAAACATACACTAAACATAAAGGAACAAAACACAGTCAGTCCAAGCTTCACTGCTGCTTGACAGGTTAACAGTGCAATGCACACCTCGTCAAACATACCACTGACTAAAGAAACAACCTCTTTAGTTATAAGCATCAGTGCTTAAATAAATGGTTCATCCACTAGTCTTATAAATGGAACTGAATAATGAGCTTGTCTGACTTCAACACTGTTTTAAAAAACTGAATAACGATGACAACACAAATGCTTTGACAGCAACCCTCACAGAGTTCATTACTATGGTGATGTTTGCATAGCTTGCCTGTGCAATTCCACAAATAATCTGTTCACTTAGTGCAACTGTAATGCAAGGAATGGGGATGAACAAAAACTCACCACGAACTTGTCATTGGCTCTTTCAATATAGTTATAGTCCGGGATTGAGATGGGTAAAGAGCGTTTCTCACTGTAGTCAACATACGACACCCCAGAAGAGTCATCACTTGGTTCGAGCCGTTCAGCTTCCTGGCAATAGAGAACAGCAATCTCTGCATCACATATGCTGTTCAGCAAAAAATAAGGCACGTTTCTGAAATGCAACGTAATTCGTGCATTTATGTGCAGACAGACTGCATACAGGCCGCAAGCGCATTAACCTACCTGAGCTGTGACAGATATGACGGTAAGGGTAAGCTTGTCACCACCAGATTTGATGAGGTCCACGACCTGCTTGTGTGTGGCTCCTTCTACGTTAACCCCGTTGCTAGAAGGCAATACAGTGAAATCAGTTGCCTGACGGGGGCACGGAAATGCATCGTACGTAACGCACGAACACCTCCAAACAACGTTTCCGCATACACAGGTAGCCAAACGGCACCCAGGCCTTCAAAATTTTTTCCTGTACTTGCACTCCGAGCACAGTACGCCTTCACTATGCATCGAAAGCAACCTTCCATCAACTTCCTTGTACTGACACTGAGATAAAAGCGATGCTTCATAGCTTGGTCACCCTTTTGCATCACCGGATACTTGTCAAGTTGATCACCGTCATGGCACTAATACTGTCAACCATATGGCACTTATTCTCATATGGGATCCGGCAAACTCTTCTGAAGTCTGGTCGCGCGCCTTTACATGACACAGCCTGCCCAGGGACAGGCAAAAAACATCACTAGCACAGAAAACACGGAAACAACTTAAGCCTAACCAAACTTCACCGAAAGCGAAGGTGAGCTTTGCCTTGCCACCCACAGACGTCAGCCGCTGCCACACAGAACACAGCACGAATTGCGCTCAATTATTGCCCACTGGTAACTACAAACACCAACAAAGCAGCACGGGACGATGCATACACTTCCAAGATCCTGTCGCCGCGTCGAATGCCAGCCTCCTCGGCAGCACCGCCTTCGAGCACCGCGCTGACATGCTGCAGGGGCGCGTAGAGTTCACCATTGATGCTTTTCAAGGGGCCACCTTCACTGACTTGACCGCGCACATTGAAGCCAAATCCTGTTTCAGTCTTGCAGATGGTCACAACTCGCGGCCCCAACTGAACCGGCGTGATTATTTTCTCGTCGTTCGGAGGAGATCTCTCCGAGTCGCTGTCTGCCATTTTGGGGCGGTATCGGACAAAAAGCATCGCGGTCACGTGTTACGAGCCGCTGGCAAAATACAACAAACGGAGCCAATCGGAAACCAACTGCTTCGGCCACTTCCGCGCAAGTAACCGAGGTTCACGAGTAAAGTAACGACTTCCACTAAGCTGAAATGTTGAATGTAATCATCTAGTCGAAATTAGCATATTTCACTACGTTGAAGGCTGTGCGATGTTACGACGTCGTGTTACTTTGTATTCGTTACTCGACCGATATCAACGTTGGGCATCTCCGCCTCCCGCACTCCTCGCTCAAGCTGGCGAAGCTGCTGTATGGGATGCTGCGCATGTTTGGTCATGAACGTGCTTTCTTACGCGCAGCCGTATCTCGTTATCATCTGGGCATGCTTACTGAAATGAAGAAATGGCAGATCGGCTTTCTGGAGTTGCTATTATTATCTGCATTGCGCTAGGAGTTATGGTAAGTGGCGCGAGCTGCTTCAGCATTTACTGCTGTCAACACAGTGCGGTTGGTGTCTTTTCAGACCTTTCTACTACTGTTTATATTCGCTAAAAGGCAAATAATGCGATTCACTCTGAAGTCGAAGCACAGCCCTCATGTGCCGATCGGTCATGGTGTCTCTAAGGCAAGTAGGCAAGCTCATGTGGGTAGTTTAGGTTGTGCAGAGTTTATCACATTACCCCGGCGTCGTTTTGCAGTCATTGAAAGATGAAGTTGACAGACGCCTGCTGATTATCAAAGACATTGCGTATGAGCCTACACTTCTCAAGCCAAACGAGCGGATTTCTGCTGACAGCGACTTGTCTCAAGGTAGCTCAGAGTGTGCACTTTAATTATCTGTATGCAATGTGTATTGAGGCCTCTATTTTCAATTCCAGTGCACCCGCAGCATTTACTTCGTATGGGTGTTGTGGACAAGCTTTCGGAACTAGGTAATAAGTGGGGCCTCTTGTTCCCCTTGCGTGTAACAAACCGCGCTGCAATGACGCACTGACTAAAATATTGCTGTGTTCTGAAACCAGAGGAGCATCTCGGAAGCATCGACAAAACACGGGTCCGCAAACCAGGACAAGATGTCAGAGTTTTCCTTTTGCGTCAGGTTCACGGAGGACCGTTTGGAAATTGTGACCCCCGAATCATCCACAAATTTCTCGACTTATACGAGCATGCTCGACATAGTCCAAAGGTAGGAGCCAAATCTACATTCCTGTTTCAAACTGGGCAGCACTGGGTACATGCTCTGGGCAGTTGCTTAATTGCTTCACTGCACATTACACAATGAATGGTACCAGCTGGCACCTCCCTTAGTTTTGCTACGTTGCCCCTGCTGATCAAAACTGCATGCATCTGTTGGAAGTTTCTCTGGCAATGCATCATCATCATCATCAGCCTTACTACACCCACTGCAGGGCAAAGGCCTCTCCCATGTCTCTCCAATTAACCCTATCCTTTGCCAGCTGCATCCACCCTTTGCCTGCAAACTTAATCTCATCCCCTGCCTTCTCTTGGAATCCACTCCGTTACCCTTAAGGACAAGCAGTTATCTTGCCTTCGCATTACATGCCCAGCCCAAGCCCATTTCTTTCTCTTGATTTCGACTAGGATGTCATTAACCCGTGTTTGTTCCCTCACCCACTCTGCCGATCTCTTAACGTTACACCTATCATTTTTCTTTCCATGGCTCGCTGCGTTGTCCTTAACTTAAGCTGAACTCTTTTCGTTAGCCTGTTGTCATTTTCTATTCTATATGTTCAGAGATATCAGTTGAGGTTCTGTTTGTCACGAATTCTTTTGATTGGTCTCTGCAGGAGTTCACATGCGAGCATTACCTTGCCTTCATGAGCATCCTAGAGCAGTTGAAGTCAAGGTAAGACTGCCATGATGCCCCTTTCGACCAAGAAGTGGTCTTCATCACTGCTCTCTTCACTTCCGTAGTCTACCCTCTCAAGACAAGACTAGTGCTCGACACATGGACGCAGCACAGCAGCCAAAGAGCAGAGAGTCGCCGAATGTAAACTTCCTGTCATCTACAATGACTCTTCCGCTACCAGACGCCATCCTGCCAGGCAACAATGGGAGGCCAGTGACTGAGCCCTTAGCTAGTTGCAGACCACCTGCCCTCGCATCAGCTGAAGATAACAGCAGAGACGCTGCTCTGGAAACATCTGTTTGACAGCCGAGCTTTGCTGTGCATTAACTTACATCATTGGTGCCATCTACACTTACTGTTCTCCTTTTCTTAGTTCGACGATTGGGGCCGTGTGTAGCGCAAATGTACTTCCATGGGAGTCTTCATGTGGCTTCGTTACACAAGTTTAATACTCTTCATCGTTAAACGTGTGTTGTGTGCAAAGCGAATGTGCTTCCTTGAGAGTGTTCATATGGCCTCAGTACAAGTGTAAGTTTTCTCACTGTATTTGTGCTTCGAACTATTAAAAAAAAATGCTCACTACATCTTAACCGTGTACTTCGATAAGGCAAGCAACAAGACATTCACCCACTTTAACTTTTTATTTCAGACACAACTTGCACATTTCATCATCACCACCTCTACAATTGCTTCTAAAAATAAGGCTAAGTAGAACAGAATGGCGTAAGCAAAAATTGATGTCATAAATACATATATACAAACGTGCTTTAGTTTTATATACTAATGACTGCGCATGCTTTATTTAAACATCTCGGCTTTGTCTTCAGTGAAGGAAAGACTGCAACCGCAGATATCGACTAGCAATTTAACAGCTTTCATGCATCTACCACGCACAACGGCTAACCAAGCAATCAACAGCCAGCGCATAATTTGCATAAAACAAACGTATTTCCAAGACTACCTCATCTCCCCCACTGAAGCCATGTCCTGGTTTTGCACGTTGAGAGGAATGTCACTTGGAATAAGACCACGTGGCAAATGTGACAACAGGGAAGTGGGGAAGAAAAATTGTTTTATCACAGCTACACTGCACATTAAACAACAGGGCAGGGGCATAAGGCCACAAAAAAAAAAAAACACTTGAAGAGGGGCCCACAGAGCAGAGCCAAGAAGGCTTCTTATTGGGAACTAGCCTTTGGCAGCCCAGTGGATTCCCGTCGCTCCATTACTGCGAAAATCTATTGGGGCTCGCAAGGATACACGAGACCAGGGGTGGCATAACGTTGGGTGCCTGGATACATGGCCGGAGCAATCAGTTTCAGCAATACCAGTTACGGGAGATGCGAGAGCCATGCGACTCGCTTCTGCCACTCTGCATGCGGTGTGAAGTCGGGGATATGGAAAGGTGCAGGGGACAGAGAAGCGAAATGTAATCGTGGAAGTGGGCTGTGGCACTAGGTGAAACTGGCCACCACAGCATCGCGGTCGGGAAGCTGACGCATCTTCATGGAGCCATCTGCACCGCACGAGTACAGGCGACCCTTGGAATCGGTCAGGAGGTGTGTCACACCCATACCGATGTTGCGGAACAGTGTACTCCGCGAGTGCTCGCTGGGGAAGGCATAGAGCAGCACATGAACGGGCAGACCCCAGACCTGCAAGCATAAGATCAAGCATGACATAAGGCTCGCTTTGTTCCTGCTGGCGTCTCCTGCTGAAAGCTCATAACAGAGCCTTCTTGCAACAAGAAAATGAAGCTACACAGTAAGCAACATTCTGATGAGATGCCATTGTGGTGGACTATTACTTCTTTGCTGCCTGCCTGTGCATTTGCCTATTAGTACCTTAACCTGGCCAAACAAGCTGCACAGTCTTGAAAGTATGCAACGTGCTTAGTGAGCTGGAGTGCAGACTCCTATCGTACAATATATATAGTATGTGGGGTTTAATGTCCTGCCACTGCATACTATACTCTGTTTCATACGTCAGGTGTAACGCTATGAAAGGTATGAAAGTAGTCCGCACGGAAAAATAAAGGCAGACATGTTACTCTGCTTGTTCTGTGGCCGAGTGCTCTAAGGCACGAGAAAGCGACAGCGTGTCGCCAGCAATAAGCGTCCATTTAATCAAACTCTTAACAAATGTGTCATGTAGTAAGTCTGCAGGCAAAGCATTTACTATGTTTCGCTCACCACAAAGAACGCACTACCTTCTGGTCGCGGAAACAGGCAGCGCAAACAAGGGCGCTAGCTTTGACAGCGTTGCACCTGGTGTATGAAATGGAGTATAGTCGTAAGAGACCTCAATGTACACTGCTTCAGATTAACCAACTCGGGTTCAGTAAAGTAAACCTTGCATAGCATGCAGACGTTTTTTCAGTTCACCTCAATCAAAATACAGCTATTGCAGTCATAATCTAAGCCTGCAACCTTCGCCTTGGCAGATGATGCCAAAGCCACTGAGCTACTGCATGGGGTAATGACTGAATCGGTGTGCTGAAATTTTTACTGAAAGTGACAACGCTCATAACCTGAAAAATATACAGTAACCATGCGGAGCTATGTTCAGTCACTTAAACACCGGCAGAAGCAATTTATTCAAGCATATGAGTGCCCCTTTAGTTCCTAAAAAGAAAAATGCCTATAGAACATGCCAGATTTATTCCGAGTGTGAAGGCTGGTGTACGCTGCAGAGCAAGAAAAGGTCAAGTTCTGACACTAGCTCCTGGGTCTGAGTGGCAGTTCTGATGTCTGAGCAACCTGTTGGACTTGTGCAAATGCACTGCCTCTATACCATGCAGTGATGGTCGGGTGCTGTTTTCCCAAGCTTTCAGTGCATAACATGCATGTTCCACTTGCACCATCCATATTCACCAAATGTACACAAATCTATAAAAAAAAACAAATGCAGTTGGAGTCTGTAGGATCATGCAAAAAGAAAAAAAGAAACTTGTGTGCCAGAGTTTATACACCATTTTTTGAAAGATGGTTTTCCTTTCTAAAAAAACCATTGTGCCATAGGTGCCAAGCTACGTATAATTGCACTTTTAGAAGACGCTCAAAGCAAACATGCACTTCGCATGCTCGGGTATGCTGTCATAAAAAAAAATGAACACTCGAGTAATTTTGCACTTGGTGTGCACAAGCATGGTCCTGTACCCTGAACCGTGTTAAGGCATCATGCAGGGCATCGCTGGCAATGACCATACCTTGATGTCCCCATCAGCAGAGCCAGTAATGTAGTACTCTTCCCGGGGGTCCAGGGCAAGGCACTTGATGGCTGTATCGTGTGCCTGAAACTTATGGCGCAGCTGCCGCTGCCGCACGTCAAATATGACTGATCACAGCCAGGTCAAGGCAGGGAAGGAACAAGCGTTGTAAGCATATGAATCGAAAGCTGCTCTTTGTACCGATGCCTTTTCATGGTGCAGGACTGTTGCTTGCAGATGCTACATTTCTGACCAGCCAAACTGAGAATTGTCGCTACTAGTAACTGTGGTACTGCACAAGCAATTGCTACTGCCAATGGACTGAAAGCAAAATTGCAGAATGCAACACCACACAAGTTCTGGAATAACGGAACAGCAATTAGACCACATACAGCTTTCATGCATTGTATTATACTGTCTAGAAGAACTTCTTGTTGGGCTAGTTGGTGCATTGCTTTGAAGAACCGCGTCGCGCATTCAAAAGAGACAAACACAGGAAGAAGCCAAGAAGATGGAAAGAGCGCAAACTATCAACTGAGTTTATTTGAGCGAAGGTGCCTTATATATGCAGAATCACAGCAAAAAGAACAAGGGGAATGAGAGAGGGGGGAGGGAGGGGGGTACAGCCAGTCATCTCCTGATCAACAACATGTGCGCAGAAAATACTTCTCCTTCTTGTACAATTTGACAGAAGTGTCGCTTATACATTTATCGCCGTTTTCTTTTATGCCCGATCAATTCGAAATAAAGAAGGAGCGAATCTGCCCGCTCACTGCCTTGCCTGCAGTGGATGCGAGCCTCTGCTTAAGAAGATAAAAATTCTAGGAAAAAGTAAAAACAAAACAGCACGTGAGCTTTTGGAGGCCCACCACATAAAAGAAAACGGCGATAAATGTATAAGCGACTCTTCTGTCAAATTGTACAAGAAGGAGAAGTATTTTCTGCGCACATGTTGTTGATCAGGAGATGACTGGCTGTACCCCCCTCCCTCCCCCCTCTCTCATTCCCCTTGTTCTTTTTGCTGTGATTCTGCATATATAAGGCACCTTCGCTCAAATAAACTCAGTTGATAGTTTGCGCTCTTTCCGTCTTCTTGGCTTTTTTCTGTGATTGTCTGTTTTGAATGCGCAACGTGGTTCTTCAAAGTATTGTACTGTAACAAGACAAAGGTTCTATACTGAGAACCAGAGTTAAAAGGACAGCCTCGCACAAATATTGTGCGCGTCAGACGCAAGGCATTCAAAAGAACCTTTGGCAGACAGCAAGAACAATAAATAAAGGATACAGACATCGCCTTTCTTGCCAGCTGAAATCAAGAGCTGGTTTTGTGGTGCAAACACTACAGCTGAACTGCCATGCTCATGGCAATTAAAGGCTGAAATGAGAGGAAAATACCACTGTTATCAAAGGAAGTTCAGGAAGATAAGATCATACTATATGCACCTTCTGTATGATATGAATGCAATCCAAACCGTATACCTCTAGAGCTGACCATAAGGAAAAGCGCAAGGCACACTAGTTTTCAAATACTAAAACCAGAGTGTTGCCCGACGTTAAGTTGTGACAGTGTTTCCAACTGCACTTCAACATTAACACTTCGTTTTGGGCTAGTTGGTGCATACTTGAATTAGAGAAAAACTAGCGTCAAACCATGCAAACCACATTTTACCACAATTTAGCGCTTGTGTCTTGTCTTCGTTCTTCTCTTATGATTTGCATGGTTTGGCGCTAGTTTTTCTTTAATTCAAGTATGCACTTCAACAATGATGGCAAGTTTTGTGTTTCCACAGGCACAATAAAATCAAGGCCAGAGTGACAACAAAGCTCTTCTAAGATTCTCCTTCAAATGTAACCAGCCAGTCTCAGTGTCCCTTCAGCACGGAAATGGTGAGCCTTTGCATACAAGCTTTTTAAGTGACCCAAGACGTTCCTACAATGCATTCCATAGCATCGTTCCCATTTGCCAATCTGAATACTGGTATTTTAGCAACTCTAGCACCATGCTTTAATTGTAAATTGACCACTGAAAATGCATGAAATATGTATAGTGTCAGCAAATCACTGGCTTTCCGATAAATAGTAATTGTCTGCATTTTTGGCGCTAGTCCCTTCATTTGTGCCTATTCTCTGTCCCCGCTGGTCACGCCGTCTTGCTACTTTCACCATAAACCAACTACTAGCCCAAACAGGAGTTTTACTTATTTTAACACTTAAGTCTTTTACCACAACATGAGCAATTCAGGTATGTAAAGAACATATGATGCGCTTCAATCTTTGAACAAGATGCACAATAGAATGTCACATCCAACTTTATCAGAGCACAATGCCTGCAATGGGAGTGCAGGGACCAGCTGAAGGTGAAAATGATACACATACTGGGGATAATATCTCCAATGCAATGATAAAAAGAGTAAACCCCACCTGGACATTTCTCATCACCTAGTTATTACTAATGCACTAAGGTGTGACGTCTTCTATCAAGCTATCATACGAAGGACTTCATGGACCAAACTGTCCATGAGATCAGCATGGAAGGTACTACATAACTTCTGTTACACATTTCTTTTTTTTTCAGTGGTCAGTTTAAGGAAAGCAGCAAGTTAGGTCAGGTAGAATGGGCTTTATATGTACTTCTTTTTTATTGAAAAGCTGTCTGGCTACAGCATGACACCGTTAGGCACTAGTGTCAACCTGTGCCCTGCAGCTTTGCTTTGTGTTTGTTACATGAGAAAAGGAAAGGTTGATTTGTGAGTAAGCTGGACTTTGCAGCTACGCTAGTAGCTGCACCATTTTCTAAGTTCTTCGTCTTTTCCTCTGAGGTTCACGAGCTGTGAAAAGGAAAAAAAAAGAAAGAAGACCCACAGGCCACAAGTGCCTTGCGTTGAGGCAGCAGCGTGTCCCACAAGCAGACGTTGCGGTTCTCAGCTGAGTGTCCCGCTGTGGCAATCAGACTAGATGAGCTTACGAAGGCAAAGTCGCTGGCCTGCTTGGAATGGCATGACGCACTCTGGAAGGAAGAGTCGGTAAGCAAGCCAATGAGATGGGTTAGTACACGAAAACAATTGAAGGCACACAAGCAGGGCCTATAGATATAGAGGGCGGCGATTCCCCTGTCATCCAAGAAGATTTCAAGGCGGCACGGGGCACAGGTAGTGGTCCCACAAACATAATTACAGGTCCACGTCAGAGACTTGAAAAGCAGTATACCTATCTATACTGCGTTTTAAAGCGGAGTAGCATTTAAAGGCATCAGGCCTCCCACAACATATCTGCTTGATGAGTACTATTTCTTGGCAATCTTCTTGGACAATAAAAAGTGACTACATGACTCTTGTTGCTACATTATGATCCAGTACTAATCCAGCACGACTGGTTCTTTGTGGACACGTTGATATTTATTAAGCAGCAAAAGGCATTTATTGCTGCTGAGAAAATCTCATTTAAAAATGAAACATTGTTCTCGCCCCGTCTCTGAAATCAAACTCTTTGACAAGAACAAAAAGAGCTCCGTGGCCGCCATTCGAAAGTGAACAGTGCTGTAGTCTAGCCTCAGAGATCCTAGTCCGAAAACTGGTCTTGACGCTATCGCAGTTTGCATGTGAAAGCAGTAGCTGGTGGTGACACCCCTACTTTTTTTTTTTTGCCTTTTCTAGCTTATAAAAGCTCAGTATCTAGTGAAAGTAGCCTCTTAGTTATTAGGATGCTGTAATTTATCAATACAGCCAAACTTCAATTTGTCCATACCGTCCTTTTAAACTGCTTATGCAAATGCAGAGGCATTAAATATATTTTTTTCCTGAGATACCCTCACGCATACAAAAGCAAGACATGCAACAATGTGCCTGTTCAACAAACAGAAATGAAGCAAGAAGCTTACGAAAAATGGCTTGGCATTAGTGGATGTCATGCTGACTTGCCAAAGGCTCAGATTTCCGTCGCCATCAGTGACTCCAAACTGAAATTGACAAATCAGGCTATGTCCAGCATGACCGTCTCAGCATCACAGGGATCAAACATACAAATGTGTTTCCCATTTGGCTTTGGAAATGCTGTCTAAGCACATGTCTGAGTAAAAGGTGGCAAAGACAAGATACACATCACCAACCATAACTCTTCTGGTCCGTCATATAGACCACTTTTGGTCTATATGACAGGCCAACAGTGCCATTTGCTGTGAAAATGCTAAAAACCTGAAGACTTATATATTTTTCCTAAACTGCTCACTAAAGACAGCCTGCAAGATGCCAGCAACACTTAAGTATTCTGTATTAAGCTACACACATGGAATGTTACACTCTGCGTCACTAAAACTGCAAGGCATAACAGAAGCTAAGTATACTTTGTGGACTGCCCCGCTATCCCCTTCCTTGGCTTTCCCGCGATGCACCCTGCAGCAACTGCTTCGCCTCGATGTGGGGCGCGCCACGTGACTCTCCCTGGTTAACATAACTAACAAGAGAGGGCGACACGAGCGCGACAGAGGGCATTGTTGCTGCGCATGCTGGAGAGTGCACTCTCTTCGGTTGGGATCGTCGGCGCGTGCCGACGTTTCACTCGCGGCTCCGCTCTTTGCCAGCGGGGCGAGGAAGTGGCGGGGAGGCTTGCTCCCGTATCTCGTCCCGTCCGGCTTCGGAGTATCCCCTGCCCTAGCGTAGGCGAACATTCACTCGTAACCTTGCTGGTGAGTCGGAATATCTCGATTCCTTAGCATGTTTTGTTGCTAGCTAGCATTATTGTTGCTGTAACAATAAATGCCTGTTTGTGTCAGCCAATGTGTCGTTCTTTGTTCCCCAAAAACAAGACCCGCCGTGGTCGGCGTGTGCTCGGTAGCGTACGGAATCACGGGGTGGGGTCCGGCGGTTTTGAACTTGAGTCAGCTGCGGAAGCGGGGAGAAACTATTTATTTCCCCTATTAAAACCCCACAACTTCATAAGGGCTGTCAAAGTTTGTTACCACTTAAGTCACTTCTAGTATACACAAGCAAACACTCCAGTGCACCCTTTAGCCTTCACAACATCGCAGAGTTCTAGGGTTCAAAGAACAGGGCTTGCTCCCATTATAAAAAAAAAGAAAAAAAAGATCAGCACAGTCTGCTTGCCTTGTTCCCCTGCTGGTTGAACAACAAGCTGGTCACTTTGGCGAAGGTGCCCGCCAGCCTAGGGGTGGACACTGGCTGCGAATGGCCCCACTCCCACAGGCTGACAGAGCCATCCTGGCAGCCAGACAGGTCTGCAACATTGCCAAAAAAAAAAGGAACACTCATGCCTGAGTAAAGGATGCTCTAGTTATTCAGCACCAACAGGCAAAACTAAGAAACACAGGGTCTGTGGGCACCTGTCTCACCCAAAAAATGAAAGAATGTTTTGAGTGCTCAATGAATTGCAAGCTGAAATGAATGAATGCTTTTCTGGCTTTGAAGCTCTAGATTCAGATCAGCTAATACATATTAGTACAATGGTTAACACATGAATACAATAAAAAATGCATCGACATATTTTTCAGAGAAAAAGTGAAAGAGGCTTACAAAGTGGAAGCACTGGATGAGAAGCCAGACGCCGAACTGAGTCCACACGGTGCCTTTTCAGCTGTAGGGAAGGAAATGAGCCGCTAGGATAAGTGACTAATTACTAACTCAAGTTTGATACATAGCAATTCAGTGCCCAACTTCTCCAGTTCACAACCAGTTGCAAATCATATGACTAGTATAAATGCAAAAAACAAGTACGGCACAACAGCATAAAATATCAACACAGCACAAAGAAGGAGCAACACCAATGCATCTGGCCTTGAGAAAGATTAGAACAGAAGTAATTTTGGTTGAGTTCTTTCTTGGGAATGATGTGCAAGACATCGGTAAACATAAACTGCTCCGTAGAATTCACTTGAGTCTGGTAAATACTTTATACTTTGTTAGGCCTCAAGTGTTACTTACTAGATCGAAGTAACACTATCTGTACATTTCCCTACACTAGCTTCCTTTGCGTGCCACAGTTAGCGCACCGATTGCACACATACCACACTCGTATATCTCCACTGCGACAGTCCTCCCTACTCACCTCAACTGCCACACACTGCGCACATCTACTTCCTGTCCCCCTACTGCCTTCGTCCCCTATGCCACCTCGTGGTCTTCCCTAGTCTATTCCATGGTGCCCCACTGTAACACCTGATGGCGCAACTGACACTGGCCCTCACAACTTCCACTCTCTCTCGCGTGTTGTTTTGCTTTCAACAGTAGAATGGTGGGTGTAACGCAGCATGGTGTAAAAGTAATTTATGGATTATCTTCACTACTGCAGCTGCATCGTAAATATCAGGCGAAACAAGTGACGGGAGTGATGATATGTTTCAACTCTGATTACCCGTACTGAGGTCAAAAACTGCAACTGCTTGTGAAGCTGACAATCTCGTTCCGATAAACAAAAATGACACTGCTGCTCTTTTTACAATGCAATAAATATGAAACTGCAATGGGGAGGCTGAGAACGGAAGTCACACACAGAAGCATGAGCCGCATTTATGAATTTTAAGGAAATTTGAATATCGCCAAGAAATTAAAACATTTTCAGGGCACCACGTTTAATGAACATTTGCAGCTGACTGCATACAGGAGTGCCAAAAAATATTTGTGGTTTCTTCCACATCAAGATCATTAATGTGCATCAAAGAAAGTGAAATGGCGCTACTGGTTCACATCTTACTATGAGAAGTGAGGAGAACATGTATGCCGGCAAACTGTTAAGAAAGAGATAAAAAATTCATGGGGACGCTTTATCACTGATCACGTATGACAATGCGATAGCATAGAGTTGAAGAGACAGTGAACAAAAAATCTGCTGCCAAGATTTCAGGCCCAAATGATAGCAGTGGCACTCAGAGTGACCAAAACAACACTCTTTTGAAACCGAAATCAGAAGAAAGTAATTAGTATTTTAATAAATATTTCTCAAGCCGCCGCACCTAATGGCCACCTGTGAAAGTTTCCACAATACGGGATATAACGTCAACCTTACCAGTAGCAAGCTATTGCCAGCACGAACTACATGAACGTGAACGCATTTGACATGCCTTGCTTCGTTGTACAGCCCATTTCATTCGGCTTCCTCGTGCCCATGCTTCAAAATTCTCTGCCTCATCTCATGGCTGTATACTTTGCGTGGCTACTCGCTTTCTTCAGTCAGAATTATTCAGAAATCCCCATCGTCTACATGCGACGATGAACCAAAAAGTAACATTTCGCAGAGATTGTACTGGCAGCACCAGGTCACGGCCGCCAGAGGAACGAGCAGGCAAGAATTACTGAACTGCACACTGCCTTGCCAGTTTGCCTACAGCGCTGCTGAGGGTAGGCTTGAAGTCATGCCTGCTAGCTCGCAAACAGGCAAACGCTGAGTGCGGCCTGGCAGCTGCTCACAAAACGTAAAAAATGCAGCCATCTGCTCAAAAATAACCGGAATGATGACTGCATCATACTTGGGTAATCGTATCTTTCGAATGAAAATCTGATGTTACCTCAATATTTCTAGGTTTTTTATTTAGCATCCCTTTAAAGCACACCAATGATCATTTAATTAGCTGGTTCAAATATCCCGCCACTTCATGCAATTTGCTGCATGCTTGCAAGATGGCACTTCCAAGTGCCTTTTTTTTTTTGTCGTCAGTAAAACGGTCTCTCAATCAAATTTCGGCTTGCATGTGCAAGCACCTGCGTGCTCTTTTTGGATTGACTTGTGCACGGATGGAAGGTGATGGAGATAGTGACATCTAAAACACAGCGCAAGACTGGCAGTTTAAAATGCAGTAGGCTGTGGTGATGGCGTAGCGGTTTTAAGGCCAACCCACATGGCACGAACGTGCACAACAACTTCGCACAGCCAGAACTAGCACGGCTGTATCAGTGCGCGGAACACTGATGTGCCACTGCCAAGCTGCAAAATTGCGGTGAAAAACAGCCATCAGGCCGCTGCCGCCATGATTTAGTGTTGCTAGAAATGACATGATTCTATTTAATTAGTAAAATGCCAAAAAGAGCAGCTTTGCATTTACAATTAAGCCAGTAATTATTCAAAGCACGACAAAGAGGACAAATTATTCTTTATGACCCCTTTCTGGACCAAAATCATGAACCTGTTTGACCCTTCCATGCTTTCAGACGTCAAACAACGTGTACTGGCTAAGCCTAGCAGTTCTGAAAATATCCATAAGCTATGTATATGAAAAATTGGCATGTTTCATCTGTAAAATTTTGTCATGCAGGTGTCTCCAGTCAAACCGAAAGCTTTGCGAGCCTTTCGTGTGCCATGAACGTGAGGTGCAGTGTAGCGGCAACGATGAATTTGTGGTGAAGCGAGAGGCCGCACTTCGACGGCACCACCATGTTGCCTAAAAGTAGAGCGGTATGTAGAGGCGGGCAGAAGTCGGACACGGTCATGCCCTGATTGGCCTGCACGGACAACCTGCATTGGCCACATCCGGCGAGCGGCTGACTGCCTGGTGAACATATCTAGCCCAGCTTGATAGACGGAGGACAGTCGCTGGACGGATGCCACCGGGTGGCTGTCTGCCAGTTTTTCACAGGAAAATCGACGATCGACTTTAATGCAGCGGGCAGCGAAGCTGATCTGTTTGCGCCGCTGCGGGCTCGAATCTCGCTCGTGGCCGATTCTGTTTTCTTTTATTTCCCGCCCCAGTGCCAGGTGTGACACATGAGACTGTGACACCGCCAAATGGCCCAACGAGCTCCTTATGCTACATAAGAACACTCAGATTTGTGACCCGCCTTCGAAGCAGGGAAGCAACAGCTGGACAAAACCTCAACCAGCCCAGAGCAGTGACCTGGATCACATGGCTAAAGAGGCACATTTTCAAGAGCGTCCACTTTCCAGGCAGCTCAGATAACATCCGCACAGGAGAGCAGGTGCACACAGAAGTTTTCTGTTTCCACAAACTATGATGACAGCAACACAGTTTACCCCACAGAAAGTGGTCAGCAGAGTTTCTGCTGCAAGAAGATGCGTCAAACATGACACGATTGGCCAAGTACTGAAAGTGCTGCGTGCGCTACCCTCCAGCATGCATGACCCTCTAGCATGTGCCGGCCCCCCGACATGCTAGCAACGCATAGAAGCGAAGAAAATCATCAGAGAAAAAGGAGGCGTAATGTGACATCAAGCATTTTAGAGCCACTTTGGCATTATCACAGGAATGTGCACCAGCCGCATAACAAACACTCAGGAGGGTACAGATATGAGAACAATAACTTAGCAAGTACCCCTTTCTGGGTATTAATTCCTTTTAAATGAGCACTTGCTGGTACTGCTGAGGCCTTGTCATGCAGCCTCGTGCATAACACTTCGTATGCAGCCAACTAGAGATTTCAACCATTTCATGCGTGTTGATGTCAGAACAAAATGTTGCCATGCTCTAAGAAAACCTACTGCATTTAATGGTTCATTGAGCGCGCCTTCATATTCTTCGAGAGTAGAAAAAAAAGTTACCATCGACAAAGAAAAATAAATAAACAAGCATTCACCATGCAACAACTATAACAAAAACCAAAGTTTAAAAAATGCAAACCAGCAAAGGTGCAAAAATGGAACAGCAAGGAGCAGAACAGCAGTCGTCTCTTCTATAAACCCGCTAGTACTCACCGGCTTGATCATGAGACGGCTTCGTTCGAGGACAATCTGACAGAAGTGGGCATTAGTGCTCCCAGGGAAATTCAGCCCTTTCATCTTTTAGGGCAATTAAATTTTGAATATGCCAACAGAAAGGGGATTGGGGAGGAGATGTTCAAGGTTGTAAAGAGCCATGATTGGAAAGGTCAAAATTAGAGGAAGGAAGAAAGGGAAGACAAGACCTAACTGTTAGTGAAACTACAGAGTAAATGGCTGGTCAGTTGAGAGTTAAGAGGTGCAGTAGTAGGCGAAAAACTGCTGCTTACGACACAGCAACAGCTGCTAAACTAGCTCAACACCAAGCAACAATTTGCACGTCATTTTTCCACTCCTCGGAGCCCTGAGGCATGCACAATAAATGTAGATATGACTCTCACGATACACTTTGCTTTCTGTTTGCACTTAAGTCAAAAATTTTGGCACATCTAAGATCAAAGCTTCACAGCCATAGACAAAATACCAATAAAATGCAATAAAAATCGCACTATATTTACTGTGTGATTAACACAGATGGTGGAAATAAGTAATTCATTTGTACCTGGGGTGTACCTCAAATGACAAGTGACAGCCAATTGTAGACAACAGCACATGAGTGTGCAATATGGAGATGTCCATATGGATGTAGTCCAACATTCCAAAGCAAAGCTGCATTAGGTATTCAATGGGCAAACTGGTTTATTACTTCACTCTGATAAGGCACATCATAGCAATATTTCACATTTCAACACCAGACCTGATGCTGAGTTAGGCATCATGTCTTTCATTCAATTTTAAATTCTATGTTACAGATGTTACAAATTTTGAGGAATAATCTTGAGAAACAGCCTTTGTGAAATAGCCTTGTACAGTAATAAAAGATTACTAAAATGGGTATACATTACTAATCTCAGTCAGAGCAATTCATTTAAAGAAATGCTTTGAGCATGCACAAAATAAAATAACATAGCCTGCAAACTCTTAAACCCAGTTTCAGGAAACGACTCAGCAAATCATGAAATCGTATCTACTGCCCTTTAAGATAGACAAAAATGCTGTCTTTGCTTGTCCCCACTGGCTTTTGCATCCCAACGTGCATCATTGCCAGATAAAGGTCACATACAGCTTAATTTTTTTTATCTCTGATGAATTGCATTACACCGTCGGTAAAGAGCCCATGAGTGAGAGACTACAGTGTGTTCCACAATTAAACGCGCACCTTAAACTGCACATCCCAGCTAAACCGGTGAATTGTTCGAGCTCAAATTTCGCACAGAAATGGCATTTGGTCGGAAGAATTGTTTTACACCACATTTGTTAAGAAAAAGTCGGATATTCTCATCGTCTGCGGTGACGACGAAACAAAACAGGCCGCTTTCTCAGCGATTGCACTGGTGGCACCATCTCGTTTGTCGGCCGTGGAGATTCGGCAAAGGCGATGGGGGAGTGTTTTGCGGGAGGTTTGAGGATGCTGTACCATGAAGCTTAGTGCAGTTTTGGCCAAATTAAGCTATTTGTGATCACTGATAAAGCAGTTGCTAAAGAGTCTTCAAACCTCCCGCAAATGATGACCCCCCTCTTTTTTCTAATCTCCAAGGTCGGCCAACGAGAAGGCGACACCGGTGCAATTGCTGAGACAGTGACCTGTTTCGTTTCGGCTTTGCCGCAGACGATGCTAATATCTGAACTTATTGATTCAGGCAAGTGCTCCAAACAAATGTGGTATAAAACAATTCTGCCACCAAATGCCATTTCTGTGCGAAATTTGAGCTAGAACATTTCACCGGTTTAGCTGTGAAGAGCATTCCATGGCGCACATTTAATTGCGGAACAGTAAGTATGTAGCTGCCTACAATGCCGAACGGTAAAATAAAATGCATTTTTGTACAGTGAAGTGCCCTTCCACATGCCACACCACATGATAAGTGCAGAATGTTTTGCACTTTATAGCATAGGGCTCAGTTTACCACAGCAAAAGCTTATTGAAAGTAACAAAGTAGTACTGCGAATTTGGCAGAAAGAAATTACTGACAAACATACTGTACAATATAACACAACTTGCTGTAAGCAGAAGGAAGGATTTATGACGGAGGGACACAACAAAGCCTTTCATCAAAGATACCCCAGTCTTCTGGGAACTGCCTTTGCCAGTGAGGCCCAAAGCAGCAGCTGGCAGTACAGCAGTGAAGCCCTGGTATGATGAAAGCTTAAGGTTGCTTTTAAAGCGGACAGCGAGGCTAGTTGGTGATCTTTAGATTCAATGCACATGGCAACTAGTATAATCAGACAAGGGTCATGTTTGCAAGTTCAGAGCAGAAGGAATGCGAAATACTAGAAGCGTTCCTCATTCACATGGAACGACAGTCGTGCGTAAGCAACCCATCGTTATCCTTATCATCCGAATAATTACATTTCCTGAACCAGAAGGTGCCGTTGCACATGCGCTTTAAGGTGTGATCCATTGTACATGTTTGCCTATATATTGAATGTGTCTGTCTGGAATAAAGCCAGTTGATGTCTAGCGATCGTGGTGTCCGTCTCTCTTCTGTCCTTGTCTTTAGTGCTTAATGTTGCTGCCTGACTTTACCTATTGTAGTACACTATGCATCACATAGTGCCAGTTAGCTACACTCTGCTGCTGTCTGCACCAGTTGGGCAAGTGAAGACATGCCCTGTCACAATTTCTCGTTGCAATTATAAAACAATGGCAGTTATGCAAGGATGCCTAAATGAAGATGCATGCCCAAAGTACTGCCAATGCTACTGTGTTCTCATTTTGCTATACCTTTAGGAAACCCAGGCAACGTAACCATTTTTGCAAATTCCGTCTTAAATAGCGCACTTTCTGGTGAAATGAGCATGTCCATGCCTACTAAAAAAGTGCATATTTTGTAAAGCATAATAGTAGCATCAAGTGCAGCAACGAATGTGATAGCGTCAGAACACAGGTGAAAGGGGATGCCGGAAACTCACCATGGTGGTTGCCCTGCCTGTCTGCGCAGCTAGTGGGGGTGGGTTGGCGCTGGTGGGGCTGGTGAATGCAGACGCGGTGGGCATAGCCAGCCCTGCAGATGTATTGTGCCGATCCAGAGGATGCTGAACCACCAGGAAATCTAGTGCTTGGCCAGCTGCTGGCTCAGGAGGCCTGCACCAAGGACACAGAACATTGCATGCGGATGCAATGCAAGCATGCACCACCCTGTCCACATATCAACCAGGTTCAGTAAAATGCAAAACATAATGACGAGACCCTACGTCAATAGAAGCAGCACTACAAAAGGTCCTCACACATGGAGCGACAATATGTACTTAAGGGGACCCTTCACTTTCAATGGTGGCGCACTTTCAAGTGGCTTTGAATTGTTTGCATGTAGGCTGTGTCTAGTAGCTGGAAAGACAACTGTCTCCTCATGCTTATCACACCTTGTAAAGTGTTTTTGAGCACCCCGCCGTGTTGATTATGCTATAGTGGCAGTAGCTCTTTGATGACATTGCTACATGTGGGGTGAGGTGGGGTGGGCGACCGAAAGGTGCCTGGTCCTTCCCGACTGTCCCATTTTGGTATGCACAGCAGTTGTAGCTCTGGGAAACACACCCTGTCCTCGCCTCACATCACTGTTGTGAATTCTCCGACCTTTGAAACTGGCAGAGGAGCAAGTACAGACACTATGTGCAGAATTACTTGTTGGCTCATGGCATAATTCATGAGCTGCACAAACCCTGGGCGAAATATCTTAATTGTGCCACGAGACAAACAGTGACAAATACAGTACTATTGGCTGTTATTGTGCAACATAATAAGATACGTTTGACTTCACTCACATTTTGAGACATGCAAGTTTGAATAAACGAAGGTTTAGTGCGTGTGCGTGTGTGCACATGTGCATGTGCACGTAGACACATACACACACATACCCACTGTATACCGTATAATCTCATGTAATGGCCTCACCCATGCATGGGCCGCACCCAGTTTTGTATCAAATAATAGAGAAAAAAAATTAAGGTTACATGTTTTTTTTTATTTGCTTATGAGCCGCACCTTCAAAATTTACACCCGAATTTTTTACAAATGCGGCCCTTACATGAGCTTGTACAGTATTAGGTACAACGAGCAGCAGGTCATATTTTCCTGCAGACACACAGTGTCAATGCCTTCGCAAGCTGCCATACACTTGACTATCTCAGTTAATGATATAAAAGACAAGAAAGAATGATAAAATGTGGCTTCATCACAAGTTCATATGGTACACTGCTTAGAAATGTAGCAAACAATAAGTAGACTCTCAGAATACATTAAGAACTGCTTTAAAATGTTCGCCACTATAGCGCATGTCACAAACCCCAACATATGTGTGATGCATATACAAGCATTACAACCCCTGAAGTTTTGCTCACAAGATACTCGTTCCAAATGCAATGCCACAATTACACTGCATTTATATGTGCTTCCTTAGAGTGGTTTTTCAATTAAGCATACAAGAAAGACAAACTAAAATAAATGTAACCTCAGAAAGTAACCAAGAACTTGAAGGTGTGACAAATAAGGCTGCAATTCTGCTGAAACAAACAAACACTGGCATGAACCTCAAACCCAACAAGTCCTCTGGATCCACAAGTTAGAAGACACAGGCACAGTACATGTATTCGTTCACAACATTAGGAAACAGTGGCAACAACAGAGATGCATATAAGTCAATAGTGAGAGGTGTGCGCAAGGTATTGGCAATTTTCACGACCCATAGGGGTGCCTAAATTGATCCAATATGGCAGTGTTCAGAGAAATGCTTCTGGGGCTAGCCTAGATAAAATTGCGTTTGTTTTAATACTTCACAACAAATGTGCTTGTTTGTCAATGGTGGCAACATCGTGGGAGCCAATCAATCTCTCTTTCTCGAGGATTTAAAGGAATAAAGGAGAGACAAGCAAGAAATCGCTGTCTGACCTTTGAAAACAGCCAGCATGAAAGCGGAATGGTAAGACATTCGATGTACGCTTGGGAGAGTCATTCGACAATGAAGGCTCTTGTGTGATGGGCGAATTAATATAACTAGAAGATCGGTTAAACAAGACCCAGCAATGTCATTTTGTCATGCTGTTTCAGAGGAAACGGGCAAGAAAAGTCTGCTAATTACTGTCACTTCAGTTTCAACTAATAAAGCTGCACTTTTTGCATTTTTTCGTGTTCATACATTCTATTAACTACCGTATAAATGCGTGTAAGGGCCGCACTTTTTTTTACAGTGTTGAGGGTCAATTTTTGGGGTGCAGCCCATACACGCGATTTACGAAAAAAAAACTTTTTTAAAAGTAAAAACACACCAATCGGGAAATCAGCGGCATTTATTCTACGTTCAATTGCCACTCGCGGTATATTCCCACTGAGAGCTGGTGTTGTGCTCCGGTGCATGCTCATCCCACAAGAAGTCACGCAGCGCGTCCACTGTCAATGCGTAGCCGTTGTTGCGCACTTCCATCATTTAGCAGAGCAGCTCTTCTTCCAGTTCAGGAAACTTGCATGGCTTGCCTTGGAAAGCGTGCTTTTTGCAGCTTGTGTTCCTCAATGCATCCTTTTGGTTGCACCATCGTCGGATGCACTTCTTGGCTACATCGAATTTCCTGTCCGGCACACGCTTGCCGTGTTCGATAGCAAACTCCCAGCCTTGTAGCTATTAAGGTGCTTGCCTTATCGTGCTAAAACTGCTATAACTACAACGCTCCGCGGCAGCACGCTAAAGCCGCAACTAACACCCGTGCCTTTGACTGCAACAATACGCAAGAGCTGATGCCGATATGAATAGCGGGAGCTCGTGGCGGAGGAAAAAGTTGACGATGATGATAACGAGCCGCGGCCTCTGGCACCATCCGTGGGTGGCACCTAGAAGCTCCTGTACGCAATACACGGGTGCGGCCCTTACACGCGTTTATACGGTATGTGCCATTTTAAATATGAATATACATTTCTAATCGTGCGTACAGGTGGACAGCGAGAATAATGAGGCTGCCTTTTTCTGATGAGTTTCTTCGCAGAGCGATTAACAGCACACGTAGTGTTCTCAGTTTGTTCTCGAACAGTGGATGGAAGGCATTTAATGAACGTAAGACTGCTGTGATACAATTCTTTTTTTTCCGATTTTTTTTTCTGATCCTTGCCAACCTCCCGCCTGTCATATCAATTCCAGCGACAGCAAGGGCATGGCACAACAAAAACAATTAGAATGAAATTATATTGCACACCCTCCCTCTCCGTGGACAACAAAGCATTATATCACCTTACACAAATGCCTTAAGGCCTGCAATTGTAGAGACAGTCATGCATAAAACTTCATGTTTGGAATGTGCCCATTAGTCATGTGTGCTCAACAATGAGTATCTTAACAAACAGAACCTTGTATTTCAAGTCCATGCAAATCTCTAGAAGTGTAGGCTGGGTGCCTGATATGTAACTGCACTGTCATGGTCCTGCAAGCGTTCCACCAGAAAACTCGCGCAATGACGCTCAGCAGCTGCTTATAGTTAGTGTGCAAAAATCCATGCAACAGTTTGGCTGGCATATTTTTAACAGCAAGTCTTTGGCAGCAACATCTGAATGTGCCAGCGAACAACTCAGACAACTGAGTAAACGACATGGTTCCATGTGCCCCGATTTTCCTTGGGATAGTGCGCGCTGCCGCCGCAGTGTGGCGTCGATTTCGTGAAAATTGCCAATGCCTATGTGATGTTAGAAACCCAAAGGCCTATTGTGCTCAAACCTCCACCCGTTGCAGCAACACCCGCATTCATCATGCACCATCCAATGTTTATGTGCAGTGCAGTATAGCATAGGACAGTGTGCTACATGGTGCAGGACAGTGCACAGATCTCACAATTTCAGTGGTCGTTTGTGCTTGCAAGTGTAAGTGGAACGACCGCTCACTTTCCATCTGCAAACAAATAGCATGGAAGGTGCAGAAAAATAGATGGTAAACCCTAATGCTCGAGCATACACACAGAGTATAGCATGACAAAGAGATGAAGCAAACAAAAAAGCACGTTTATGAAAGAACTTTATCAAAACAAAGGCCTCAAGGTAAAGAATTGTGGTTGTTCAGCCTGGAAGGCAAGTAGATTCCAGAGGAACTATATTACAGAGCTCAGAAGTGGGGACTGTTTGTAATACAGTAGACTCTCGTTAAGACGAATCCTCAGATAAGATGAACAAGTGAGACCATTTCGTTGGTTCCCCATAGGACTTAATAAAAAAGAGTCCGCCTAAGACGAATTGTTTCGCATGTTCTTCGGTTAAGATGAACTTCTGCAGCGACCGCGAAAAACGGTGACCCCACGTAACAGCACTAAGGAAAGAAAGAATTGATAACGTTATTCTAGGCAAGAGAGCGAACCCCACAAGATGGCTTCCGCGCACCTTCGTGCAAAGTTCAGTGAAGCTGTCTTGCAAGAGTGTTTTCTTGCGGAAAAGCTCTCTTGTTGGTTCAGTAAAGGCAGTGCACCATCCTGCCTACGTTGGCACAGATCTTGGCAACGTGCGCGTCACGTGCCGAGCATTGCCCCCACAGACTAAAAGATGCACATGCTCGAAGTGCACCCGCTTGCTGACTTGGGACTTATAAACTCCGGGGCCGCATTTTCAACAGACACGGTGTCACAACATGCATTATTGCAGTGCAGAGATGGCCAGATATCGGCGCCATGCACACTGCCTGCAGCATATGGAAAGGCACGAGGTGTGCCTGCTCGTGGCATTGCTAACAGCTATGCTGCAGAAGGAGCGAGATAAGAGACAGACACATGGCTATTCCACTGGGCACCTTTGAAGTGCTCAGAACAGAATGGAAAGCAAAAATCAGAAGAAAACACACACACAAATAGCAGCTGCTGTGGGATACAGTGAGGAAAAAAAGAGATGGTGAAAAAAAGAAAACTACACCAATGCCGTTTTAAGGATAACATAAGCTTATTTCATTGTCTTCAGCTCACTTCATGCATAGTGCAATGCATAGAACAATAAATGCTCTATCTACAATCATCCTCTCTCTGAAAGGCTGCTATAATCATTGCCTTCACCTAACATATATTTGGACACACTTAGCATGCTCACATACCTTTATTAGGGGCACTTCTGTTGACAAGAACTTCTTATAAGAACAACAAATTTTTGTTGTCCCTTCAAGTTCGTCTTAAAGAGAGTCTACTCTACTATTGCCATGTTCCCTGGTGCTGGTCCTCCACAGATCATGAAATTGTGCACACAATTAGGGTATGGGTGCAGTAATATGGGGCTTAATGCCCCAAAGTGACATGGGCTACGAGAGATGCTGTAGTGGAGGGTTCCAGATTATTTAGACCACCTGCAGTTCTTAACATGCACCGACATCACACTGCACACAGGTGCCTTGAGTTTCACCTCCATCAAAACACGGCTGCCACAACCGAGATCAAACGTGATCCTCAGACTCAGTAGCCAAGCGCCCTAAACAATAAGCTGCCGTGGCAGGTCACACATTTAGAACAATTCGAATTAGACAGCTCTAACATTTGGGCAGTGCCAGCACAGTATTACATGCTAATGCAATGGGTGCTACAGAAACGCTCCAGCACTATATCAAAGTGGCATGGTACTAGGGTGCCAGAATGAAAAGTTTTTTTTCAGTTCAGGGAGATTATATTCTTGCATAGTTAATTACTACTTCCAATGACTCATGATTACTCTGAAAATTATTACGAACACCACTGAATTTCTACTCCTTCATTTATAATATTTTCACCTTTGTGTTGGTGTTTGTATTTTACCATCTGCGTTCAATTTTTCCTCAAGCGTAGGTGCTCAGGATTTTGGTGCTCCTCTGGCTTGCAGAAATGGGTGCGTGGACTGAATCAACACAAATATTTTCTGAAAATTTGATTATAGTCAATGCCAGAAGGTGAGGCCCTCTGCAAGCCCAAAAGATATTCGTTAAATGGCCTCTTAACTGCCACTCATTTTCGATTCGTTCTGAGGCCTCTCTTTTCAGCACTGACAGCACGCTGGAATCTACATGGACATATGGTGTACAGCAAGATGCAGCACGCGCACTGGCACTGGTTCCTGGTTCAGGACGTGTGATGCCACCAATGCTGGGCCAGTCACGAGGCCTTTCACACAGCTTCCTCAGCTTTGCAAAGCTTTCCCACAGTGGTGACATATGTTTTCATCAAGAGCACTGGTTGCTAAAAGAAACTATACTCATATCAAAATTTGTATCCAAGCTCCATGTGGAAATCAGTACAGGGCATACATTTGGTATATCATGAATTTGCAACCTTAGGTGTTAAAGGGTTAAAATGCCTATTAAGTCATCAGTTAAATATCAGTATCCTTCCCATTTTTTCAGCCTCTCTCGTCATGCTTCGCGCTTCACATTCGAGTGCTACCTGCTTTATTTGAAGAGAAAAAAATGCACCCAGATTATCTTTTTACTGTTGATATCCAGTGTGTTGGCCTAAAAGAGAGCGTGTGGCTTGCTGTTAAAATGGCAAGACACACTAACCTGTTCAGGGTCAGAATGTCAAATTCTGCCTCATCGTCAAGCCATGGTGCCGGTTCCAGCAGGGCCGAGATGTCAAGTTCCTGCAGCTCCTTTGGTGTAGCCAGGGACAGGATTCCTTCATTCGCCTGCATACAATGAAATAAGTTTAAAGGAAGAAGAAAAAAAGAAAGAAGTTTAAAGGAAAAGAAGAGTTTGTTGCAAAAGAAATAACCAGCGATGCAGCCACAGGCATGTCGAAATACACTGGGGTCTGATCGGCGTTTCCGATTTGGCCCAGACTGTACTGCTTCTCCAGCCGCTTCTTGATCGCAAAGCGCTGAAATGCCACCAGCTTCTCCTCAAAATCAGGTGGTAGGTTTTGGCATATGGAAGTCCGCCGTCGCAGGCTGGTCAGTCGGCGTCCGAAGGCAGTGCAAAACTGGGTTCAGACGATCAGCAGATGTGCGAGCCAATAGCTGCTGTCACCGTGGGTGAGCAGCGAAGCTCAGAAACAAACTAAGTTTCCAGGCTTTTTTTTTTTTTCTTAGCAACAGGGGCCCTCCGAATGTCGTCAAGCCTTCTGTTATGCCCAATTAAGAGATGCCTGGGTTACAATGCACCATGAAACAGGCGGGATTTTTACACTATCGCTTGCCGTGTTGCGACACCTGCGACTCAGCCCTTCAGGAGCCTCATGCAAAATTCAGCAAGTGGGCTTTCCTGCTTATCAGAGTTTACCAAAACGAGATGGCGGTGCTCATACCAGGAGAGTTATGATGGTGACAGAGGAATGCAATGGGTGTGGGTGTGAAGCATGTAACATATTATGGTGGGATAAGAAAAACAGCACACTTTCTCGTGACTGTTCGACACATGTGGTCAGTCATCTTATCATCATTAGTGTCACATGTGGGAAAGCCCACTTGTGGAATTTTTCACGAGATCAAGCTTAGCAGTGTCTGAATGTGATTGGTACACGTGATAAAAAATGGAGAAGAAAGTGAACAGGACACATTTGTGTTGTTTTCCTGGCATTTTGAACTTGATTGTTGGCTAATCTTCCCAGACAATGTGGTTTTGTCATGGTTGAACGACTGCTTGCAAATGCTGAGAAATTTTGAAAGATTTGGAAATTTTCGAATACCAATTTTTCAAATATGAATAAGAACTGAACATCAAACATATACAATTCAGATTCGAAATTTCAAATATGTGCACACCCCCATCATATTCTACTCAGAGGAAAGGGGCCACCACATTTGTGTAAGTGAACAAAAATGTGTTGCCAATAAAAATGAACTTCGGTGATACTTTCTGGCTCCTGATAAACCACATGCCTTTCAAGTTACAGTTACTACTAGCTGTAGCCAAAATTATTACCTGGCATCTATCAGCTAAAAAAGAAAGGAAACGCACCACATGGGCTATCATGCTGATATAAGGTAGAGTGACATATTGAACGAGCAGTGAAAGAGATGCAAGAAATATCAGTGGGACAAGCACCTGGCTGATGCAGAATGCCGAGATGCTCTCCTGGTCCTTGTGAATGATGCGGACGGGGTCTGGGACAGCGCCGTCAATGGAACGGTCATCGCCTTCACCCCCAGGAGTGGTGCCCACTACTCCTTCCTGCAAGGTCAGGAAGCCCTCATCTGAGTGCAGATCCACACGAGCACTGGCAAGAGCACAAAGGCTGCTTGGCTCCGGAAAAGTAATATAACAATGAGACAATTTCAGCTAGCAGTACACAGACTAAGCAAGCAGTACACAGATGGGGTTGTGTGCATGTCTCCTCGATTTCTATCATCATTGAAGAGTGCTACAATATGTATGCCCACTGCTTCCTCAAATTACTTCGGATTTTGCTAGGCGTTGTTTACAGCTGGCACTGCGTTACTTGTGCACCTATGCATTTTCTTTTGACACTGAATGACATACCTACATTCTGGGTACAAACAATAGGCATTCCCTCTCTTGTCTAAACTTTTCACCCGTTCTCTCTGGAGTAGCATGCCAGCCCGACAACCAGGCAGACCTCTTTTGTTCCATTAAAGTTATTCTCCTCCTCCTCCTCCCCTTCTCTTTATCTAACTTCAAAATCTGGAAATAATAAGTGATAAAATGGTCACACTATAATGCGGCAAAAAATGCCATGCCTTTGACACTTAATACACACCAATAGTACTATATTAACATATAAATTTTTTGGTGAAACTTGTCTTGACAGAGTGTCACCCTGCCTGTGATTCTCTACTGCTGACTAAAAAATTAATAAATGGTAGATCAGCATTTAGGCTGCCAATTTTCTGTGTGTATGTGTCAAAGATGACAGATCATGGTTCTGATAAACACGGTCTAAAACTGTAGGCATATGAGACAAAACAGAAAAACATTAAGAAAGAAAGGTCATTCTTGAAGATTTAAAGTTAGTGACGCCAGTTTACAGAACTTACTTTTGGCTGCTGCACTTGGCCCTGTGCAGAAACAAGCAAAGCATAATGAAGGAATATGCCTTTGATGTGATGCTTCAGCAAGACTGATGTAAGTCCGACACCACAAGCCATCAACACTATTTGCTATAGCCTAATTCACTCTGGAGGAAATTCACTCTGGAGTCTCTCGCCAAAGGCGCAGTCAATAATAACTTTGGGCACAGTGACGGTGTCTGCTTTATAGTCTGCTGTGCATGCCAAATGCGTCGAAACGGCAGCCAACTAGAGGGGGGGGCCTCATGTCTGACTTCAAAAAATGTGATTTAACGACCTCTCATTAATTCTATCCTTCCACCATGGCTCCCTCTCGTGCTCACACGATCGTGCTTGATTAGTGAATTTTACAGAGAGAGGAACAGCTGCAGCAGATGCAGTAAGCTCGGACTTGTACAGCAGAAGTCAAGGGAGCCACGCATCTCTCAATTAGTGTATGCTGCCTTGCTGGTTCCGGCATGTGTGCATGCAAAGCATGGGTGGCAACACCTGGCAGATACAGAGATAGGTGGCGAGCGCATGTGTGCAGACCAGTTCCAGCACATGTGCAGGCATGCAGGCACACAGCGAATACGCTTAGGAAGTGTCCATAGAGTCTGGGCTTCAGCTGCACGCGTGCCGCAATATCATTCTGCAGGAGGTACGTTGAACCGCGTTCCAAAAACGTTATTCTCTTGACACAAATACCTACTTGAAAGTGTTTGAAGATCAAACATTCAGATCAAAATGAATGCTTCGCTACTCAACCAAATATTCGAAGCACAAGCTTAATTTTATCTGAGAATGGCAAGGTTGCCTCTTCTTTCTTAAAGCAAACGTGAAACATAGGCAAGAAGCGCAAAAAATAAAGGCGCAATCTGCATACAGTATCGCTCTCAATATAATCCTGTGCTATTTTTACTCACTTTTGTTGGCTGTGCCTGGATAGGAGTCTGTAGAAAAGAATCAAATGAAAAAGAAAGGCATGCCTCGAAATCATGCATCAGGCAGATTAGATGAGCTCTAAACTACACGTCTGCTCAGAACTGTCTCACACTCGCTTCCCCGTGTTCTCATGTCAAAAAATGACAAATGCTCTGTTTGAAGGCAAACATGACCATTATATGCATTATATGTATCTTGAGAAAAGCAGTTTTTCCACCCCTTCAAATAATGATATTCAAGCTAGGAAAGGTAAGATGCTCTGTCTTTTTATTAAAGCAAGTGTGAAACGGAAGAGCTCGACAAAAAAAAAAACTTGAGCAAGAAGAAAAAGCACGACCTAAACTTCTTATACACCCTCCCTGAATAACCTCGCATAATTGTTACTTACTTTGTTCGGCTGTACTTGAGCTGATGTCTGTTAAAAAACAGCAAACGAAAGAGAAAGAAAAGCCTCGAAATCATAGAAATCATGAAAATCATGTGCCAAGCAGATCTGATAAAGAGAAGACATCGGACTTGCTCAAGGTTTGCTAACTGCCACTTACCCAGTTCTCGGTAAGCACACTGTCTGAGGGTAAACTTGCTAACCATTGTGAGCACTTACATCTGGCAATGGTGCTGCCTTGTGAGAGAAGAGATATCGAATGAACAGGTCCTGCACTCCTTCTTGCCGCACCAGGTAGTTCCACAGCCTGCGGGCTGGAGGCGCTGCAGGATGCTTGCTCCTGCTGCAGGTGCAATTGAGCAAACAGTGGATGGGAAACAAAAAATGATGATCTGCATTACGTTCACTGCACAACAATCCACAAATTCGTGCGACACAATAAACCAGAAAAGAGATGCTAAAGGTTAGGTTTAGGCTGTGTTTAATGATATTGTTCAAATGGTGCAGAGAAATTGGGTGTCCCACAAAATTCCAATACAAAGCATCCATTAGCTATAGCTGATACACTACAGTAATGTCAAACATTCAACTGTTAGGCAGTGATGGCAAATTAAGGAAAGCCCAGGCTTTTCAAACCCCCTTGGGCCAAGCAGAGAAGCCGACAGGTGTATCACACCCTAATCTCTATATCCATGACAGCACCCACTCTGAAGCCCATCTGCATGTGATCATACACAACACATCCTCCAGAATGTGCACTCCTCACCCAACATGCCCCTTATGGCTCAGGAGCACCTGGGCAACATTCTCTTTGGTGATAACATGCATGTTGTGTCTGTACTACAATGGGAACGTTACAGAATACTGATGCGCCCAAAAGTCTAATTACTCTCTTTGGTCAGCAGCCAAGGGAAGATGGGAGCTTTTGGTTACAACAAAGCACAATTTACCCTGAATAAACTATCATGCTTGCCACTAAAACGACACAGCCTTTGGATATGCAGGGCAGGAAAATATGCCCACCTGAAGGGCGTGTTGTCCAGTTCAAGGAGCACCTTATATTTGAGGATGGGGGGACCCTGAATGGGTGCTCCACCCTGGCCAACAGCAGTCTCGACATGCGAGTTCGGCAGCAGGCCGGGGGGTGCACTACCGTGAGCCTCCAGTGACTCCCGTAGGTGCCGTAGCCAGTGGTCCATTGCACGCAGTGAAGCGTGCAGAAGGGGGCTTGTCACCGGCAGCTCTGCAACATGCAAACCTGTCCTCAGCAAGCATTAATTCCACTGACACTGGTGACCAATGCACACATGGCAAGAGGTGAGGAAACTGCACTTCCTCACACAGTGCACTGGTCCCCAAAATGCTTTGGACCAGCTCACAGCCAGCTGTGTGGTGGCTGAACACAGTGATTGGGAGGACAGCACACACACAGTTGTCAGCTCCCACAATAAAGCCCAGTAGAGGAAGCTCGTTTTCTACTGCAAGTACCAATGATGATATGTTTCATGTGATGTCACCTGACTGTCTGCTGTACCAGCAGGGAGTTGCCACTCCAGCACTGTGTGTCCACGTGCACCCAGAAGGCTTCAGAAGTAGCCTGCGATGCTCTTGCACATATTTGTCAGTGTCTTACTAAATGCTTAGACATACAAAGAACATGAATCTTGTCTTCAGCCAGCACTTGTGTTGTCAAGTCTCTGAACACTCTGAACAGCATTACGCATTACACATGCATCAATCATCCGAACAGGCGATATCTTTTTCGCCTCAGCTACTGCTAACACGGAAAAATGCACTCGATACTGAGAGTCACAAAAAGAATTCATGAACCAGTTCCCTCGATGCAAAGGTCACAAGCTTGTAGTTTGTAGTCCCCAAAGTGGCAAGTGAGCTATGAGAGACGCTGTAGTGAGTGGTTCAAGGTTAAATTAGACCACCTGAAGTTCTTTGACGTGCACCTACATCGCATATTATGTGGGCATTTTTGTATTCTGCCTCTATCGATATGCGGCTGCTGGGGCCAGTAGTTCTGCGACCTTGGGTTCAGCAGTCAAATGCCATAGCCCCTAAGTCACCACGGCGGATAGTTTAATAATGAATGAATATGTCAGACTGATATGCTTCTAAGTAAACAAGCGAAAAATGAGTCAGCCACATGGCCCGCTTGCCTTTGTTTCAGGCAAGCTGTGCCGAGATTTATGTCAGGAAAAAATGGTACATACACTGTGCTGATGCACAAACAGTGCACTGACTGCTCTCCACCTTGATCCAGGTTATGCATACTACTTTTAACATGCTGTGCCAATAGCCAGAATTTCTTCATTAATAACATGGGTACATAGTGCTGGATGCTGCTTGTATCTAACATCACCTCTTCAAGCATGACATACTTGAGCACAAATAAATGGGCAACTGCCGGAAACACAAGGGTGCTTTTAAGGTCAATGCAGTTTGTAATGCCACCACACATGTGTATGTTGTCTTCAACTCTGTGTATTCTAGTGTTCTGGTGCACAAAACACACCTCAGTAAAGAAAAAAATTCCCCACCTGTCTGGATCTGCCACAGCTTCCTTTCATTGGACAACCACAACACCATAAAGAGCAGGATCCCTTTCAAGGTACAGTAGATATGTTATGTGGGGTTTAACATTGTAAAGCTGCAAGTGAGCTAAGAGAAAAGCCATAGTAAGGGATTCGGGTTTTTTAACATGCACTGAAATCACACAGCGCAATGATTATTCTGCATTTCTCCTCTATCGAAATGTGGCCTCTGCAGGTGAGACTCTATCCAATAACCTTCAGCCACTGAGCTACTGAGGTGGGTTTGTCTTATGAGATAGTTGTGTCACATTCTTTCATGCATGAATGCTAAATGCACGAAAGTGCAGTAAAGGGTACAATCGTGATGGCACATTGCAATATAAAGTGGTATTCGCACAAAGTCTGTCCGTCCCCAGGCAAAGGCAACCATGCATCACACGACAAACGTATGCCTTCAAAAGGCATACGTTTCAAAAGGCATAGGGTGATGGCTTCAAAAGGCGTCACCGCATCACCTTCAAAAGGCGATGTGGTGATGTAGGCTTTGGTGGAAGGGAGAAGATAGTTTGCTCGGCCGGTAGGAACAGTCCTCTCTGCCGGGCGGTGACGACGTGCCCATCCCTCCACACCAAGCTCCCCCGTGTGGATACTGCCTAAGATGTGAGCACTTTTAATTTACCAGCACGGCGCTAAGGTTAGTGACTGCCAATACTACTGGCACATTTAATGACAAAAGATTAATTTGTAGGCATGCCTAATTTTTTTGAGCATCTAATCCAAGTTACTGTAGCAGAACAAAAGCTTATCATGTCTCAGCACTGCATATAGCATCATAACTGCCTGTGTTGGTGCTATGATCCCATGTGCGGAAGTAGTGCCGTAAAAGTAACAAAAATTATCAGATAGGTGAAGTTACATCCACAGTCACTTTCTCACATCTGGACTTCCATCACCTGACACAATTTGCAGTGCCACAGTAAACACAACTAAGAGCAGTTCTTACCTTGCAACTCAATGCCAGCAACAGAAAAGAACTCTCGCAGATTGTGGTTGGCCATCTTAACGACCGCATAACGCATCAGGGCCCAGGCATATGATCCAGGGTCCAGTTGCTCCAAGCGAGACCCCTGGGATGGCCGCCGTTGCTGCTCGTTTATAGTGAGGTCCTTGAAGACATCATCCTCTTCATTCTCTTCATCATGACCCCCAAAAGCATCCTCATCGTCGCTGGCAACTGAAGCTGTCGAGTCGTAGTCAATTGCTGCCATCTGCTCTCCTAACGTCGGCTGAAAAGGAAAAGCCAATGGTTACAAATAAGGGCACTCGAAGCCATTAACGAAAAGATGAAGCAAGTGAAGTCAAAATGCTACGAAATGAAAGCCCTTTGTCAAAAGTAGGAAGGTAAGTTCAACAGTGTCTGCAGAGGCTGCCAAGCTTTGAAGTTGGACTACTTAGATGCTGCTGCTACAATAAGAGAAGAAATCCAAGACAAGACAAGAGACAGACATCTCTGTGCACACTGATGATAGTGGGTACCTCAAGAATATGACAGAATGCTGCCTCTTCCAAAAATGTGCTTTCTGCACCACAGTGCATGTATGCAACCTACAGTAAACTTTCGCTACCTGAAATCTAGTCCAACAAACCCCAACTCTGCTGCACCAGATGTAGTTTTTATGCTGGCTTTAACAACCGCATGCTTTGTATGCATTTCAGTAATTCATGCTTTAAAATGCAAACAACACAAAGCTTGGAATTAATGAGCAATAGTTTTGCCATACCTTAGACATAAAGCAGGACATCATTGACAGGACTGGAGGAACAAAGATTTCTCGGTATGTGGGGCGGTCCTCACGGACATTAGCCTGCGGAGCTTCACTTTTCAGCTGAGGCAAAATCTTCATGTTCCATTTGACACGCTGCCGGGTGATAGCATCAAAGATGCCAGTCTCCACTGTGGCTGTTGCCTCTTCTGAGAAAGAAGAGAGAGAAAAAAAAATACGCACACATCCTGCGAGAGTGATACATTTTAGAAAGCCCCTCAACATGCAGCACAGTTTGCCGTGAGACAATCATTTTGACAATTATCTGTGGGTAACCATGGCTCTAGAGAGAATGCGAACGGCTACCTCAAATCCTTGTAATTGAAATGTATTAACCTTAGATCGGGGTCACATTTGTGGCCCCACAAGAGTAAAGCAAGGGTAACCTGACTGATCATTGCAAACAATTGCAACAATTTCTGAGATGACTGTTTTACGAACAGGCCTCAAGACAGAGTAGGCTTCAAACAAACAAAGAAACAAAAATTGCAAAAATTTCCTTTGACCTTAAAGGCTCTCGGAGGTAGACTGGCTCTTATTTGTATCTATATGACTGTTGTGAGTGGCGCTCCGTCCCGTCTTTCTGCCTTGTGTTGTGTCTGTTTTTGCGCCTGCAATTGCACACACGCACGCACGCGCGTGCACACACACGCACAAACTGAAGAAAGATCAAACTTATTTAAAACATCCTTCCATCAAGGCCCTGACATCATTAAATAATAATAATAATAATAAATAAAAATAATAAATAGCAAAAAGATTTTACTTCAATGTGTAAAAAAAATTCTGCTCTTTAGGATAGGCATCACCTCAGATGACAGCACGCACACACTTATCTTGGTCGAAATGGCCATCTACTGCTACCAAAAATGGTAGCAAGTAAGCCAACTGTTCAGTCGACTAATTCGCTTAATTTTCTCTGAGAACAGCGTGACAAAACGCAAAATTTAGAGAAGAAGTGCAGATAAGAAAGGCACAGGGCTGCTCACTTTCGGGAGCTGCCGAGGGTGTGACAGCACCGCTGGAGCCGCCAGCAGACACCCGCAGCAGCTTCTTGGCACCCCCGCCAAACAGCATAGACCAGGTGCGCTGGTCAAAGCGCTGGCCCACCAGCCGGTACAGCACGTGGCAGTCACACGAAGCCAGAGCATGGATCAGCTGGCTCAAGTAGACGGCCACAAATGACTCGCACAGCAGTGTGTGCAGCCGGGGACCGTCCTCGTCCTTGTCCCGAGCCATCAGCGCTCGCAGGGACTGCACCCCTGTGAGCAAAGCATTACATTCCAAAGTTTTCATTTGCTCACAAAAAAATTCCACACGAGAGAGCTCTCACTGCAAATTGTATAGATCAAGAACTCAATTCTTGTCACCTCTGAAGCACATACCAAAGCAAACATCCAATTAATCCAAAGTGGCCGCACTCCACAAGGCTCTAGTCATACAGAGTAAATCGAGTGTATTCAGTACTGATTTATGGCTGTTTTTGGAGCACGGCAAAAAGTTGCATGTGCACAAAACTAATCGTGCACAAAATGATGACAAAACAAGAAAAAGTGAGAAGAGACTTCAGTACTGTAGTTCTGTCTGTCTTTCGTTCTCATACTCTGGAGAATAGAAAATATAACAGATGTGCATTTTTTTTATTTCAAGAGAAACAGTTTTGCTGAGGCTTCGTGATAATGACAGGAAGTTTGGAGACACCCTCGAGGCATACATATCCTTGCCAGCGAATGGTCTGTGTTAACAAGTAAAACATGTTTACCGTATTTAGTCGCATAATGAGCCCACTCGCATAATAAACCCCCCTCTTTTGGCGGTAAGAATTTCCATTTTTTTTAAAGCATTGGCTTCTTGAGCGTTCCTCAGTTTTTCATTAGTGGCCTTGTGTATTCCCAATAAAGGTCTTCTGTGACTAAAAAGTGCGCAAAAAAAAAACTTTCTAACATGGGCATTCACATCGTGTTTAGTTTTTGCCCACATTGTGGCCGCATCTTGAGAAGAGCGCTCATAGACACCTTCGATGGCAAATGTGTGCCATCGCCTTGTGAACAGAGTTAATTTTCTTATTTTCTACTGCTCAGATAATAACCAAACTTGATGAGAATATTCTTCATTAAACCAGCAGTCCAGGAGAACTAAAACTTAAAAACACAATTTTTTTTCCGAAAATTGGTATATTAGCCTCACATCCCCCTTAATATGGCTGACCAAGTGCTTTTGTTGATGATGGATGGATGGACGGATGGACAGGCGAGCCAGCGGACAGGTGGACATATGATATGAAATTTTGACTCTCGCAAAAAAATCCCTGGAAGCTTTTTTTTCCCGCATAACGAACCTACCACAAATTGATGTCAACTTTTCTGGAAAAAGTGGGTTTACGCGAGTAAATATGGCACAGACAACACAAACTTTAATCTTAAAATTTGTCGTTCACATTTGTGGGCTTCCACCCCTAGAAAAAGTTTCTGAACCATGCCCGAATATTACAGACAGCATATCTGCACACGAATGCTTCTGCAGTAAGGGACTTTGAATATCTACCGAATCAGGTAGTATAAAGCAGAGGACATACCTGGCCACTTGCTTGGTTGGGTCGCGGGTGTGAGGGGTTCATCGGTGCTGCCCATCCGAGGACGTCTGGTGGCGTGGCCCACCAAGAGGTGGCTGTTTTGATACACCACGCTAAGGCTGCATGCATACAAACAGATCCAATTATCTGTTATCTTTCTCACTGGACTCCCAGCAGGAAGTAAGGACCACTAATCACAAATGCCGCGAGTGTAATCTGACCACTACACAAATAACTTGCTGCACCCGCCGCGGTGGCTCAGTGGTTAGGGCACTCGGCTACTGATCCGGAGTTCCCGGGTTCGAACCCAACCGCGGCGGCTGCGTTTTTATGGAGGCAAAACGCTAGGGTACCCATGTGCTGTGCGATGTCAGTGCACGTTAAAGATCCCCAGGTGGTCGAAATTGAGCGAAATTATTCTGGAGCCCTCCACTACGGGCACCTCTTTCTTCCTTTGTTCTTTCACTCCCTCCTTTATCCCTTCCCTTACAGCCCAGTTCAGGTGTCCAATGATATATGAGACAGATACTGTGTCATTTCCTATCCCCCAAAATCAATTATTATTATTATTATTATCATGCTGTACCACTGAGTGCCAGCAAGTGAAAAATTCTGCATGGTTATGCTCCATAGTTTAAGAACTAGACACTTTAAAAACATTAAACATTATATCTATGACAGTGATCTTCTTCTTTCCTCAGGCTTTTCCCAATAAGCCACTTTCTAAATGGCTTTTTTACACAATCTTCAATGTCAGAGGACTCTCATTCCAGAAGAAATAACTTTCAGAGCAGACTTTTTTTTCCTTTGGCCTTTTGAAGAAATCCAATTTTAGAAGCTCCCTCCTCTTCCACAAAAAAAAAGGATGAGAAGAAAACAAAACCTCACAACAGAGATGCTGGTCTTACAACTCCTGGTAGAGAGGTGCAACTTTTAAAGAAGAGTGCAGAAGGACCTTCATGCAGAGGGAGGTACCTGAGGCAGTCCTCGACGTCGAGCCCCCTGTTGGAGCCTTGCTGACCCTTGAGGCCAAAGCTGTCGCTGTCGCACAGTGCCTGGTAGATGCAGGCTGACAGAGAAGTGCCTAAGTCCCACAGCACAGACACTCGTGAAAAGGTGCTGGCACTAGTGGCTGCGCCAGGCGGTTCTTCCAGATCCATCACCGTCAGCAAGATGTCATGTGCCATCAGCTACACAGAACCGAAAAAAGCTCTCCTGACATTGGCGAAGAAGTTAAAGGCACACAGCTGTTTTGCTCTGAAGCTGCTACCCTCCAATCACTCTGGAACAGTAGACAGCGAACAAACATGCCAGGCTACTAAGACCGGCTAGTCGGTTCGTTACAGGTTCAGCAAAAAAAAAAAAAACAATGCAGGAGAACAAAAACAGTGAACACACAGACGCAGTTTTTCTCTGCTCAATGATGACCCCTTCCACAACAGTTGCATAACTCTATGTGTCTCACTTTCTAATTGTATATTTTAAGGTTGCCCGTCAGTGTGGCATTTGGAGTGCTCGAATGAGCACAGTTCAACAGTTCTAGCGGACCGTCTCCATCCACACAGCCTAAAAAAGAAAATCACTCTGTTGACTAACAATGCACGCAGTCCAGGTGTAGACAATTTGCTTAAGTATGTAATATTCCATGTATGACAATATGGGTTTTAGATAACGAGATTCTCTCCATGAATTAAGTGAAAAAAAAACAAAACAATTGGCAAACTGACAGAAGCCGACTGTACTATGTACTACCAATGTATTAAAGGGAATAATTGAGCCATTTTGCAAACATTCATAAGTTTACCTTTTATACACTTAAATATATATCCCCGGTCTTGCACTTAAATATTTTGCTCTTAACACAATTAAGGATGCTACAGTGCGCACCGTCACATTTACACTGATGGCTCTATCACATCCGTCTCATCAGCGATTGGCGTCTGGGTCCCGTCAACGTGCACCACAATTGCGGCGTTACTCAGTCACCGCACCTCGACTACTGCTACCAAGCTGACCGCTCTGCGAGCAGCATTCACTTACATTCTACAACAACTGCCAACAGCGTGAGTTATCTTCAGTGACTCTCGTGCTCTACTACAATCTATAAAGTCACCAGGAAGCCTTCAGGTGCCGATCGTCGATGACTTGAACAGATGCCACACCGAGGCCTGTGAGCTAGGTCACCGTGTTGTGCTGAAATGGTTACCCGCTCACTGTGGCCTTGCAGGCAACGATCACACTGACAGTGCAGCGAGGTCGGCACATGGTGACACCAGGCTCCTACCTATACCATTTTCTCGCAGTGATGGCGAGACACTTCTAGGTACAAAATCCTGGCAGATGCAACGCTCTTTGCGGAGTGATCTGCAGCGTCAATATAGACCCCTTCTTCATATCAACCCCACTTGTGATTTCCACATGTCATGCAATTTAGATAAATGTGATTGTAATTGCCTCCACCGAATTTGCCTGGACGTTGCTTCACAGAAATCCTATATACATAAAATTGGTGCATCAAGTAGCTCTCTGTGCCCCACATGTGGTGTGCCCGACGATCTTCCACACTTGATCTGTCACTGCCATCTCAACAATCATTGCAAGGCACTTTTAAGTGCTTTAGGACTCCGACAAGAAAGCCACGTGCACCTGGAGCATGTCCTTGGAACCTGGACCCTGGAGGGATGCGGCTTTGGGTGCACGCGGGACAAAAGCATTTTTAGTTTTTCTTAGAGGCACAGGTTTGGTAAACATTCTTTGACAACCGCGTGTGTGCGTGCATCCGTGCTTGTGTGTGTGTGCGCTTGATTTCACCATTCACCCCTTCTTTTTCCCTTTGCCTCTCTTTTTCACCTTCCTCTTCCCTAATCTTTCACCCTCACCTGGAGTAGCATGCCAGGCCAATAACCAGGCAGACCTCTCCTGTTTCATTAGTCTCTCTCCTCCTCCTCCTCCTATGGGGCCCTAAGGTCATTACATAGGCGGGTTACAATTACTTGGCGTACTTACATATTTAATGTGATGAGCAATCCCATATAAAGCAAAAACTTTATGCCATATGAAAGAAAAGAGTTCAAAGTTGTTCTTCGAGTAAAGTCATATTTTCATTTCCTGATGCACACTCCATACAGTGCTGGCGGAATACATTTTTTTCATTCAAGAGCACATGACAAACCATAGATGGCAGGCAGTCAGAGCCAGTACTTACCTGGAGAAGGCGAACTGGGTCGGCAACCACTGTTTTTTGGCAGGCAACACTAGCAGCCAGGAGAGGTAGAGTTGTGGGGAAGGGAAGTGGTGACAACAGCTGCTGCTGGGAACGGTCCTGCTGCAGCTCCTGTGAAGGTGGTAGTCAAATAATACGCAGCATAGATCAACTCGTCTTCCAGCATATATATGCGCTTTATTACCAAATCAGCGCTGACTGGCAGGACAGTCAGCACTTTACCGTGGAACTAAGTGGCAATATCAGTGAGAGTGCATATGCACTGAGCATTATTTTGTGCAACACTCTCCGCTAGGCTGTTCTTCTGAGCCCGACACAGCCTTTCTTTCCCTCCTACTATTACCACCATTCGTCACAATTCTGGAATGCCGCAAAGAAGTACGCAGAATGGGGTGTGTAGTACAGCCACAAAAGAAGTGCCTCAGCCTTTACCATTCTTCCTCATAGACTAGTTAGTGTCATGCAGCAAGAAAAAAAAAAGACCACACAGGCTAACAATCAGGGTTCCTATGATCCTGCTGCACTTGACCATACCACATGTCCTGGCCTAAATGTTTTCTTTACTTTTTTTTCTGTGGCCTTTCTACAATGTAATGAAAAGTGATAAGACCAGAAATGCAGTAGTAACTGTATGCACCTTATTAGAACAGCCCAGCAGAAGCAGCATGCATTAATGTGCATGTGCAATGTATCAATAATTTTGTGTCTCAATAATTTTGATTTTCCTGTCTTTATCTCTGATAATTCGTACATCCTGCTATAAAAAAGAACAAGCTGTCCATTGCATTATATTCTCTAGTGTTAATATAACAAATACTTTAATATGCTGATTAAAAAACACAGGGCTCATGCAAAAATTTTAACAAATGACAAGGAACCAGCACAAAATAAGACAAATGTCGTCTTAGTCTGTCTTCTTGGAACTTCAACAGATCAAGCATATGAAGAGCTGTGCTCATTTGAAACTGCCTGTTTTTGAGGTGCACCACTTTTCCCGCATGATGGGACATACTGCAGCGAGCATCCCTGCCTCACCTGAAGCAACAGGTTGAGTTCCATGCGCACTGCAGCCAGGCCTCCCCCATGGGCACCGTGAAGGCCCGTGTAGGAGAGCAGCGTGCGGAGCAGCGCCTCGTTGGCTTTGAGCCACAACTTGCGGCGTGCAGCACGAACCAGTTTGGCCTCAAAATCCTGTTTGTCAGCAACCAAGATGGCATGCAGAGTGGGCACGGGTGCCCCTCCCTGGCCAGAATCGGGGCCCGTGTGTGCCCTTTCTCTTCCACCAGAAGACCCATCCTCTCCTGCTGCATCAGGAAGCATGGACGTCTCGGACACTGAAAGTGAGAGAGAGAGAGAAAAGAAGAAAAAAAAATGAAAATCAAAGCAAATCTATGCAACCCTTCTTGGGATATTAAGAGTGTATGGAAGGAGTGCCCACATGACAAAGCAAAACACAAGAATCGCAATAACAGAGTTCAGTAGCAGCTGTCTTGGGTCCACATCTCACTGTACACAAAAGCAATAGACAGACCTGGTGCTCACCTGCAGCACGTCAGAAGGGCAACACAGAAAAGGAAAAGGGTCAGATACTTCAGCAACAAAAAAAAAGGAAAACCGATTAACCCAAACCCAATGGAAGTTTCCCCGTACATGCAGATCCTAGGACCGCCCATGAAAGCATGATGCACTTATGTTCTCTGTTTAGACAACACTGTGTGATCATCACTAATGGCTTGAGCCATCATGTCCCATTTAGTGTACAAAATCTAAATTCACTTTGAAGGCATGTCATACTGTAAGTAGATTGCAGGTCTGAAAACTCCCAGAGGCCTTGCTCCCCCTTGTGCCAAATGAAGTGACAACAATTGCTGTGCTGCGCTACTTATGAGAGCATCCACTGCCGCAAAACAGAACTACATGTTGCCCTCCTACTATCCTCTTTGGTGGAAGTTTTTTTTTTTTGCCAGTTTTCTCGTGAAGAAAACCTGCCTCTATGTCAAAGTGCTGGGTTTGATTCTCTATACAACCAAGAACTCACCAGCTATTTCATTGGGCCCTAGTGTCCATCAGTACTTAACATTCCCCCTGGAAACATGTTTGGGAAAGGTGTCACCTGGTCTGTAAATTTTACACAGAGCTTTGCTTTACACCTTTTCAAAGGTGCTATAACTACTTTCATGCAAAACAAACAACCCTTGCATGTTAATCCATAACTAAAGCTACTAAGCTTGAGTAACCCAAAATATAACACCACCTTGCATGCAGCACCAAGAAACAAATAATCTCTCAGAGGGAAACAAACCTCATCCAAAATATTCATTTCAAACAACTCTTTTGGAGCAAATAAGAGGTCTTAGTTCCATTTTGTTTACTGACTTTTGTATGATTACATAACAAACATAAATCTATATGTATCCCCAAAGAAATAACAAAACATGAGCCTGATCAAGGTAGGGAGATGTGACTTTGCTGCTGCCAATCGGAATAATTCCACAGCAATGAACAGGGAACCCACCAGAGGAGTTTCCAGAGGCCTGCATAGTAGCACCGTATTGGCAGAGCTCCTTGAGAGCTGCAACGCAGCGCTCAAGCCAGACGTAGAGCTGATGCCTCAGCTGGCCTCCATCCACTTCAAAGCCTGTGGCTAGTGTGCTCAGCTCTTCCATCATGATCTGCAATTCCCATGGGTACACAATAATAAATCAATTGCCAAAAGCTATTCAGTCTCTTAACCTCAAAGCAGGGGTTTATAAGACCGGGTTTTTCAGGACCTTTGGGATTCTTTCAACAATTTTAATTTGTTTAAATCAGCTTTGCACAATGTAGCTGTGTAAGACAAGAACAGATTGTTTCATCTCTTAAATGACAGCGTATTGATCTGTTTTGTAATCCCACTGTATATTTAAATTACATTTTATCATGCAAACCACTCGCTTCCTGAATTCACTGCTCTGAAGGCATGCAAAAATTCAAAAATATTAGCTAGGACTTCATAGTGGTCTCAAGGCTGGCACGAAACTAAGCCTAGCTGCAAGGCATTATCCACCACACAAAAACGTTATGCATTCGCAATCAGTACGACTATATTTTTGGCTTCACAGAGCATAAAGAACAATCCCAGCCAGTCTGACTATCACACAACAGTGTGCCAAAGCAAGTAATGCATTAGCAGCATCTAAAAAGCTCCTGAGCAAGCTCAGAGTGCGCTGGAGCCCATCAGCGAAAGAAAGCAAGTAATGTAAGTTAGTAAAATCATAGAACAATACATTGCAAACAAGGAGGCCAAGAAAGTTGCTGTTGCTCCTACAGTTTACCAGCGTAGCTCACCTTGAGGCATGCCATGAATTTCAATTGCTGTGCCATGATGTCCAGGGTCTCTATCCTATTTTGAACTTGCGCTTCTTCTGCTGAAAAACAGAGAGCAAGAGCAAATCAAGAAAAGTTATGTTACATTATTTCCAAGAGCATTGGCAGTAATTTGCTGTGCTGTTCATTAATTTCCAAAGTTATGCTAAAATATCAGACTACCAAACGCAAATGCTCCCAGCGCCAACAAGTAGTACCAAAGCTGAAACTCTGTCCTTCATATTTCTTTGCTCGCAGTTGCTAATTTGTTGATTTTGGCCGCCCCACAAATCAGTGTGAACCTCTCACAACTGCGTCATTCCACGCCAAACGTCCCAGACGTTGAGCTCAACTATCTCCAATTTGTTCAGAAAATTCATGGAAACTTATCTTAATATGCATAAAGAAAGCCTGGAATATTTTTGCCGAAAAGAAATTATTTGTGAGGTGAGGGCAGTTTGAATATTTAGAAAAGGCGAGAAACCAGGCATATCTCTATAATTAATAACAAGTTCAAATTTTTAGACAACACTTCAAAATTTTTTCATTGACATTTGCACAGATTCTGCCTTTCGATATAATTCGGAGCATACAGTTTTACATGGCATTAATATTTTTTTTTAAATCGAAAAAGTATGAAAATGCATCATTTTTGTCGTTTTGTTCCTCTGGATGTCTAGTACCTATAATAAATGTTACAGGTGATGAAACTGCATGCACCAAAGTAAAAAAAAATACTAAAGTTGCAAAAAGTGCGTTTTGAGCCAAAAATGCTCGTTAATTTCACCCTGAGCCAGTCTAAGTAAAATACAAACAATAACAGGTTTTGTAGAACGGTTTTGCCCTTCATTTCAGAAATTTTTATCGGGGTAATTTTTGTTTAAAGCGAGGAAAAAATTTTTTGAAGTTGAGCTCTTGGGCCACAAGTTGCGTCGTCTCTTAACGCCTTTTCAGCGCAGAACACGGCACCTGGCATGGCACAACACTTACGGCCAGATAACTTCATTTGCTGGTGTTTGCTGTAGTGCATTTTTAGGGCTGGAGCTAAAGAAGATATCACGCGACATTCGGTGGATGGTATGCAATAAACGAGATCGTTTTCGCTTTCGAAGTTCGAACAGACCCGCTTTGGTGCGGGGCAACCAAGAGAAGAAAAACAAGGGTATTCAACCCGCTGTCTCGCATGGACCACGAGGAGGGGTGACCAGCTGGCATGGCCGGTGTATCACAAGTAATTTATATCCGAAATGATCACAGAGAGGGCGCGCCTCGAAGCGCATGCACGTGAAGGTGTGAAGTGCACACCACTGCAACAAGTAAAGCGAGACGCTCTGGCGGTGAACGCGGCCCGCTCGCGCATAGGTGCATCGCTCGCCAGTGTAGTGGCTCATCTGCAGTTGTCGCTGGAGCATTAAAACAACAAAACGACAAAAATAATAAATTTTCATACTTTTTTCGATTTTTTAATAATATTTATGCCTTGTAAAGCTGCATGCTCCGAATTATATCGAAAGACAGAATCTGTGCAAATGTCAATAAAAAAATTTTTAGTGTTTTCTGAAAATTTGAACTTGTTATTAATTATTGAGCAGTGCCTAGTTTCTTGCCTGTTCTAAATAAATATTTAAACTGCTTTAACCTCACGAATAAATTTTTTTCGGCAAAAATATTTCAGGCTTTCATTACGCACATTACGATAAAGTTTACATGAATTTTTTTTAACAAATTGGAGATGGTTGAGCGCAACGCCTGAGACATCTGGCGTGGAATAACCCAACTACATTAGAGATGGACTGTATTTTTCACTAGGGTTGAGTGAACGTTCAAAATTTCTAATATTAATGTATTTCCTTTTCGGTTCATATTCAATTCGAGAATTTTCAAATTTTCGAAAATTTCAGTACATTCGGCAGCCCTTCAGAAAACCGACCATGGCAAAACGACGATATCTCAGAAAGTTATTTGAAGATCGAGTTTAAAATGCCAGGAAAACAGTACAAAGGTGTCCTTCTTCAATGTTTTTGGCCGCCCCAAAAATCAGTGTGAACCTCTCACAACTACATTAGAGGGGGACTATATTTTTCACTGAATTTTCGTTATGAATTTTCAAAATTCATAACAGTATAAATATATTTCCTTTTCAGTTCATATTCAATTCGAGAAATGAATATTCGAGAATTTCCAAATTTTCAAAAATTTCCGTGCATTCGGCAGCAACTGAATACCGTGCAGAACTTCAGAAAACCGACACATGGCAAAACCACAATATCTAAGAAAATTATTTCAAGACTGAGTTTAAATGCCAGGAAGACTGTACAAAGATGTCCTTTTCGCTCAGTTCTGCGACGTTTATCACGAGGAGCGCTTAGACCTCGTGCAAAATTCCACAAGTGGGCTTTCCCACACGTCCACGTGAAAAGAACAAGATGGCCAAGCACTAGCTTAGAATGATTGCAATGCGAAAGCTTATGGTTTCTTGCTTTAACCTTCCGCAATGTTTTTGATACTTAATGCCTACACCTATGTCACTCAACCTCTCGCATTCAAAGTTCTAACATGAGCTCCGCCATCCTGATCAGGTTAACTAACTTATGCGGGAAGGCCCACTTGAGGAATTTCACGTAGGGCTCCCAAAAGAAACGGGTGGAGGGGCTAACTGAGGTGGACCGGGGGGCAAGTGGTCTTGTAAAGATCCATAGCCTGCGCACCTATAACGTGGAAGTAATGGAAGGTGCAACAATGATCGGAGGACCCTGTCGCAAGGCCGGACAATAGCTTGCTGCATGGTTTCGGTTTCTGAGCTGCGCTGCCAGGCCGCTGCTATCAATCACGCATTCACCAGCCGTCCAAACACAGGTATGCCGACTGGCGCACCATCTGGTCATTTTTTTTGCTTGCTTTAGAGGCAGCCTCACCTTTTCCAATGCCAATGTGAGCTCCCCTCTCTTACATTTGCATTCTCGTTGAAACTGCATGCACGTCACGATACAAGCTGTTCAGTGTTAGCGCGACAGCACCTTCAATGCATTTTCGTCAGTTTTAAATTATCCAGTTGGGGGGGGAGGCTTCAGTAGCTCAATCTTCAGATAATTTGGGCATTTCTTACAGTCTCTTGAAGTCCTAATTAATGGTGTTTTACTGCCCAGCATGTTATTTTTAGCTGCCAGTTGTGTCCATTCAAGGAGTTCATTTGCTCATTCATACAGGTTGTATACTATTATGCTGCCTAATCAAGCAGTACATACACATTTCTTTGCATGCCATTTTTTTTTTTCTAGTGCTGAGTCGGCCTGGTTTTGTTTAATTTCAGTTGCAAAAACCGGCCACTGTTTTGAAAAAGTAAGGGCAACAGCATTTGCCTACTTATCTTTTCCTGAAAACTTTTTTTCATACTGAGCAGATATTCGATAGTCGAAGGCTTTTTTTCCCCATATTTGTATTCAATTCGTATTCTAAAATTCCAATGTTCGCACGTCCCTACTTTCCACTTCTTTTCCAGACTGTCCCTCTACCTCTTTCAACATGTGCTGTTTAAAATGCAGTTGCACTAAAAGAAATGCTACAAAAGCCAGTATGCGGCAGAGTAGTTATTTTTCATTAATACTTCCCACAGACAATAGCAAAAAGCTGCAAACAAAAAACTGCACTCCAAAAAAAAAACAGCCATTCTGGCTAGTTTGGTTGCTAAGAGCTTTCCAAAAGCAGCAAAGCTTTTAGTGGTCCCTTTGCAAGCAGCCGATGAGGCATACAACTTGCTGCGACTGAGTTGCACTGCTTTGCACTTGCCTTCATCTTGCTGTTTTGAGTCACCACCCTTGGCACCCTCTTTGTCGACAGACAGCCCAGGCTGACTCCAGTCAAAGGAATCTGCCTTGTTGGACACAGCTGTGGTCAGTGGCTGACTCCAGTCGAAGTCTTCCGCTTTCTGCTTGGGTGGACCCGTGCTAAGAGGCTGGCTCCAATCGAAGTCCTCTGCCTTTTCTGGAGCCTTTGTTAGAGGTTGGCTAGAGAGGCAAGACGTTCACATAAATATGGCAGCTTTGCATAATGAAAATATGCACCACATACGAGGCATGGCAACAGCGACATGAGGAAAGACTTGAGGTGACAAAATTAAAAAAAGGTTGGATGCACAGATGTTGGTTAATCAAACAATGCTTTCGCCTTTATTCTAATGTCCAATTTCGCAAAATCCGTGCCCTATAAGAGTGGGCAAAAAATTAAAAAAAAGAGACAATTACATTAATAACATTTTGTCTATATATCCATATATAATGCAACTGATGCCCTGAGTTTTATTTTTTGGGGAAAAATGATTGCTATAGTCGGATACAACTCAAGAACGCAGCAGCTTTTCCCCGTCAAGGGGCCTCTTTCCAGCCAATGATGTCTGCTGATTCTCATTGCACTGCTAGCGTGACAATGCAGGGAGCGGCATTACAATGGAGAGAGGGGTCTATCCCCGCCCACAGAGGGAAGGGATCATCCCCTTTCGTCTACCACACCCTGCTCTGGCACACTAGCAGGGTCTTGAGAATCGGCTGACACCACTGGCTGGAAGGGGGTCCTTTGATGGCGGAAAAGCCGCTGTGTTCTTCAGTTGTAACCGACTACAGATAGAAACTTAGGATCAATTTATGCACTGTTCAGCATGTTTAGATTAATAAAGATTTTTTGTAGTAATCAAGCTCGTCGTACACCAATCGGTGCAACAAGAACCAGACAGGCGCAGCTCATTCTAATCTGTCCAACGTGTAGTCTCATCATGACAGACACCAGATGGCTTATTTGTAACACCAATAATAAAAATGTGCTTATAATGTACAGCAGTCAGTATCAGGCACTTGGAAATTATGTTTTCTAGTGCCCTTCATTTCTTCCACACACTCAAATCAGATGTCGTGCAACATAAGAGAACAAAGTGAATCCATAGCACATTTAGAACAGCAACAGAGGGTCAGGATCACTTTAGTTAAATTTTCTAACATGTTTAGGACATATTTAAATGAGTACTTACAAATACTGTAGTTAAAACCCCAAACCTACTACGGCAGAAAATTGAGATCAAAGAATCTGTGAAATTCTGCTAGAGAATCAAATAATACTTCATAAGGCACCTTATGATATACAGTGCAGCCTTGTTATAGCGAACAAGTAAAAAATAGTAAATAGTTCGCTATAGCTGAAATTTGAAATTAAAATTTCAACAGAAACGCGCCCACCAGCGAGTCAATTTAGTTATTGAAAAGACAGCAGTTCTGGCGATCCTTACTGGAGAAACGGAGAAACATTTTTCCAGTTTTTGACAGCGTTTCGAAGGCGCTCGCAGCTATTCCGAAGACTGCAAAAAGCCAAGCGCAAGTTGGGTCGGCTTCCCCACATTACAGCCGTGTCGCATAGAAAGCAGTCCGTCAGAGCGAAAGCTATCGCCGTTTTTACCACCTTCACGACAGAAGACATGAGTGCAGGATTGTTACTGCAAGCTTACAACCACCTGCGTTGCTACTTCCATGGCGCTGTCAACACATGCCAGAGGCGTGAACGCGTGCTGACTGCCAGACTGCAACCCTACACGCCGCTGGTGGCGAGAGCGAGATAAAAGTGCAAACCTTTGCGCGAACGCTTGCCGCATCACACCAATCACGTGTGTGGTGCAGCGAAGCCTGCCACCTGCCGTCCAAACGGGCACAGTTTGGCGCTGGGGAGTTCAATACATCCATATCATGGCCAACCGCATTCGATATATGAAGTAAAAAATTGCATGCGTTTGTCAAAAATTTTTATGAAGAGTTCGATATAGGCAATATTTCGTAATATCCGTGTTCGCTACATCGCAAGTGTGACTGTATTTGGAACCAAGGTATGAATATAGTGCAACGAGCTTTTTAAGGTAGGTAAAGTGACTTTCGCCATGAGGCTCAAAAGCAGCTTGCAGAAGCCAGCTTTTTAATGACCTTGGGGCAAAGCGCGCGGCGTGCAACTGCACAGAAGGAGGTGGCAATGAATATGGAAAGAAGGTGGTGCAGATCATTGAGAAAGAGTAGCCACTGAAAAAGTTTAATGGAATAGGAAAACCAAAGAAGGGCTAATGGGAGCAGGAATGGGCAGCTCAAAGAACCAAGTAGCAGCTGCTGCTGCGTGGGAAGCTGCTTGCATTAAAATATTAAAAATTTGGCATCTCTCAATTGTGGCGCTTGCATCTGGTCGATATATCAGCTGCTTCCACATTTTAGCGTGTTGTCTGCGCTTTTCTTCAGGGGCCCTCGGCTATGGCTGGTCTGAAGAGTTTGAGACTGCATTGTAATCATAATAACATTAATTGAGTAATATATGTCATTCATACTGATGTTCACAGCACCAACAGCATTAAAAAAAGAGAATGTTACTGCCAATATGCAATTCCACGATACATTCTTAAATCAGCAGTTTTTCGTGGAATTGCGGTCAACCAGAGGCCTTAACTATAGTTGGCTACAAGTCTCACAAGGGACCAGATTAACAGAATTCCCTTTGTGGAATAGTTTCATAGGACCTTAACTAACTCGACAAAAACAAACACAAATCACTCACTTGCAAATTACTTTGTGCAACAATGAAGACTACAGATATTCATATCAGCAGTTTGAATGGCTGCACTCCCCCTGTTCCTGAAAGGTGCAAGATTCTCACCTCCA